>NW_027272137.1:1145000-1269148 GCF_040938485.1 Diadema antillarum | reverse complement strand
AACACGGCTGGGAAGAGTTGTGCATCGGTGACATCGGATTCTCCGCCAAGACTTGCTCATTAAACATATTCACCATCCAGATTCACATTTTTTCAACAAAAATTTACGAGCTTATCTGGTGATTTCAAGATTTGTTTTTGGTGAAAGTAGTTCATTGGAGGTACTAACAACAACATATTTTGTTTTAATTCGTGAGGACTGCCTCACTTTAAACCTAGGTCAAGGAAGTGAACATTCAACACATTTGTGACAAACTTGTCATTTTAATATTTTGCCAATTTTGTGAAAATGTAATCACACATTGTCCACATGTGCTATAGACCTATTAGGAGAGTCATGCATTATGGTGGAGGCATACCAGTCGCTATAGCGACATTTCTAGTTTACAGTTTGATCTCTTTTTTTTGGGTGAAAATTTATGGTCATTTTTTTTTTTTTTTTTTTTTTTAGATACTGGGCAGGAATTTTTCTCAGTGTGGCAGAATAAGCAATAGTTTACTTGCAAAAATTTACTTTTTAAGTCTACTTGAAAATTGATAAATTACGTACTAAAAAAAGAATGACGGAAAGAAACTAGGAATAATTATTGATAAAGTTATTTGAAATGGGAGGATAATTGATGACTCCCATGGAATTGCTAAAGCCTTTAACACGTATCTTGTAAATATTGGGTCAAATTCGGCAAGAAATATCTCTGTAACTTGAAGAACATTTAATTCTCTTTCAGAGAGTTCCAATGTTATATTTGGGTCTAGGAATACTACCCCCTGGAAAACCACTCTCCGGATAACTACCACTGGGATAATTACCCCCCAGGACAATTCCCCCCTAGGGCAACTACCCGCCGGACAACTACCCCCCCCCCCCAGGACAATTACCCTCAAGGGCAATTACTCCCTAGGACAACTACCCCACGGACAACTACCCTCCTAGGGCAATCACCCCTCTGGGCGATTCCCCCTTAGGACAACTATACCCCACGGATAACCACCCCCAGGATGACTACCCCTGGATAACTACCCCTAGGATAACTACCCCAGATAACTACCGCCCGGATATCTACCTCCAGGATAACTACCCCCCCCCCCCCCGATAACTACCCCCTGGATAATTACCCCCGGATAGCATACCCCCTGGATAACTACCCCCCGGATAACTACCCCTTGGATAACTAACCCCGGATAACTACCCCCTGGATAACTATCCCGCGGATGACTACCCCCAGATAGCTCTATCAAATCATACATTATTACAACCAAAAGCAGTGAATTCAAATAAAAATACACTTAAACAATCACCGAATATTACCGAAGGCAAAATGATCAATTATAATCTGCATCAAAATACTCTGCTACCGTAAACAAGTGGGACTGTTTCAAATCGATAAAACAAGCAAAAACATGCATCAAATTGCACTATTTACAACATAAAAATGCAACAAGTTCCCACCGTGGGAGGGGAATAGCCCCCTCCTTCGCTCGCTCCGCTCGCTTGGGTTCGGTCGCTTTCATGATATAAAGTGTAAAAATTAATACGAAAAGTTTGTTTAAATGATACCATTTTATAGCCAAATTGTTTTATAAGAATCGACATCAAAATATATTGTCACCTCAAACAAGTGAGACTGTTTCAAGTCGACAAAATGCGCAAGAACATGCATCAAATTGCCCCATGTACAACATCAAAATGCAAAAAGTTCTCACTATGGGAGGGGGACACCCCCTCCCACCTCCTCCCCCCCCCCCCCCCTCCTTGCTCGCTCCGCTCGCTAGGGCTCGGTCGCGTTTATGACATTCAGTGTAATAATTAATACAAGAAGTTTATTAAATCATACAATTTTATAGGCAAAATTGTTCAATAATAGTCTACATCAAAAAAGTTCTCACCATGGGAGGGGGAACCCCCCCCCCATCCCCCTCGCTGCCCCGCTTTGCTCCCTCTCATCTAACCGCTTCCCCTAATGATCATATCCTGTCTCCGCCGGTGATAGGTCAAGTGTGCACCAGATCGCTGAAATTCAGGTCTGAAAATGCAAAATCTTCCACCCCCCCCCCCCCCCCGCTCGGTCGCTCCGCTTCCTGGCACAGATATCCCAACTCAAAATCCCTCCCCCACCAACCATCATTAAAACGGAACGATGCCCCTGGGATGACTGCTTTATTGACTTAAATGAAGAAAATTGAAAAATACAATAGCTACAGGAAAATATATATTCTAATTTATAATCTTATTACAAAAATGCAAAAAGTTCTCACCATGGGAGGGGGAAACCCCCCTCGCTGCCCGCTTTGCTCCCTCTCATCTAACCGCTTCCCCTTAATGATCATAATTTCTGTCTCCGCCTGTGATAGGCCTCACTATTTAATAGGCCTTCACAGTGATATCACACAGGCGGAGCAAGAGCTGAGATACCACGATTAAGTCATTCAATTATCTATGAATATTTCTTTTGCTTACTTGTTTTTTGATGGACAAAAACATCCAAAATCTTACCAAAAGTGTGCACCAGATCGCTGAAATTCAGGTCTGAAAATGCGAAATCTTCCACCCACCCCTCCAACACCCCCCCCCCCCCCCCCCGGTTCGGTCGCTCCGCTTCCTGGCACAGATATCCCAACTCAAAATCCCTCCCCCACCCACCATCATTAAAACGGAACGAAGCCCCTGGGATGACTGCTTTATTGACTTAAATGAAGAAAATTGAAAAATACAATAGCTACAGGAAAATATTTATTCTAACTATTACATAATTTTATTACATAAAAGGAATGTTATCATTTTATTGAATTTATTTGGGCATTATTCAGGTCTGCGCTACGTTTTTGAAACGGTTGGGGGTCGAAATTGCCTTTCAGTCAAGAAGAAAGAAAATCAAAAGACAAGAAAAACAACAACAAAAAGTCTCCATACTTTTAAGATGTGATTTTCCGCCGAAAGTCGGCTGACAAGCAAAACAACAAACAAACAAACAAAAGAAGAACAAAAAGACTTCATATTTTTGCTGCCACTTCCCTCCCACTTTATATATTGCATGCAAAAGAGTAGGACATTCGATACCCGTAAAGTGTGTGTGTGGGGGTGCACCAAGCTTCCCCCCCCCCCCCCCCCAAAAAAAAAGGCTGCGCCGGTCCGGTTAATGGCTTGTAATCGTGGTAATGGTGACTATCGCCGTAATTGCCCTTGGAGGGTAGTTGTCCGGGTGGTAGTTGACCTAGGGGGGAATGGCCCTCGGGGGTAATTATCCTTGTGGTAGTCATTCGGAGGGTAGTTGCCCAGGGGGTAGGTGCCCGGATACGGTTATATTTACATGCCCGTCATAATGAAATAGATATCATTGATTTCGAAAACTATTTCAAAGCAAAAAAAAAAAATCAGGTTGTGACGGCATTTTAATGTTATTTTGAAGTAGCTGCGCTCTTGACCCTTATATTTAGTTTGTCCTTAATGACTGGTACCTTTCCAAGTAAAATGAAAGTTGCCAAGATTATCCCTATTTTTAAGAAGGGCAATGTGGACGACATGGGCAATAATGATCCTATAACTCTTGTAACATCATTTTCCAAAGTACTTGAAAGAGTAAGGTCTACTCCCGAATTGTCAAGTTTTTAAATAATCACAATATCTTAATTTTGGTTTTCAAAAAAAAAAACTCACAAAAAACGTTCGACTTTACACGCCGTTTGTTGCTTATAGATAAAGTTGTTAAAGCTATCAAAGCAAACTTGCACACTGTTTGAGTTTTTCTGGACCACTCTAAGGAATTTGACACAATTAATTATGAAATACTACTAGTCGAGTAGAAACTTATAAGACCTGGAAAAGTTTTTAAGTACAAGGTTTTTTTTGTTGATTCGTGTTCTAGAAGGGTATTGGAGTAAATCTAGCTTAGTTGCCACCTGGGCAACCTTGGGCAACTTTTTTTATTAGCCTAATTAGCATAATTACGTAATTAGCATATATAAGATAATGTGATATTACTAATTTTGATACAGGAAACCAGAAATCATGGGAAATAAAACTTTGTAAGGGTTTTCTATATTGAGGAATCCATTCATAACATTAATTTTCAATTTCAAACTATGTAAGTGTCTTAAATACCGTAATTAGCATAATAAGCGTATTTGCATAAGTATAATAGTGAAGTATATGGTAATATATATCATTAATATGACCGGAAAATGCTGTTAAGCCCAAGGTTTTGTTGGTGTTGTGGTTGATTCATTCTTAAGATTGATACTGAAGCTATCTGAACTTGCTTGGTACCTTGGCAGCCTTGAACAATCGTTTTTATTAGTCTCATTAACATATTCAGCTATTATAATTAGCGCAATTTATGTCATAATTTCATTGCAGAAAGCCCGAAAACACTCATAATACGATTTTCGAAGGTTTTTTTAATACCAGGAATTCATCTGTAACACTGGTTTGTATTTCCAAACTATGAAATCGGTCTTAAATATCATAATTAGCATAATTACATAATTAGCATATTATGTATGTACAGTGTACAATAGTCTAGCAAATGGTGTCATATGCCATGTACTGTATATGACCTGGAAAAGTTGGTATGTACAAGGTCTTTGTAGACTGGGGTTTTAGATATGTTAGATGGGAACTAACAATGTAGTAAACTAGCTAAGCTTGGTTGCCACTCTCTCTGAACCTTGGGTAATTATCTTTGATTAGGCTAATTAGCATGATGTAGAATATGCAATGAGCATGTTGCTAATTCTAATCCTGGAATCTGAATACTCATAAGATATGACTTTTCGAGGTTTTGAGATTTGTATTCAAGGATAAATAATACTTCGTTGCCACTTTGGCAATGCCAGGCAATTGCAGTTTAATAGCCTAATAGCATAAAGATCTAATTAGTTTGACAATAGAATATGCTGTTTACGCTTTATAATAAAGAAAGTTTGAAGAAATAACACATTTTCAAAAGTTTTCTATGACCAGGAATCCATTTGTGATGCCAGATTTTATGGGCAATGGCTGGGTTGGGAGGGCAAGGACATCCCTCTATAAAACGAAATAAAGTTTTTCATTGTTGTATGATTAATATATATATATATTATTGCGAAAGGGAGGGAAATACTGGTGGCACAACATCATGTCACACATTCTGAAAACAAAACAAATCACCACCACCAATGATATCAGACTTAAAGCAACAAAACCTTTATTCTTCCCTCTCCTCAAGCGGCATCATCGTAGTCTCGATCTATCTTTTTTCCAACGTTGGCCGAACAGACCACACTCACTTTGTACAAATACATATTCATGACAATATATATATATATATATATATATATATATATATATATACAAACATCTCAAGGTCACATAAAACAGTATCTAATAAATTATCGTAAAATGGACTATGGGAAATATGCATTTTATCTCATTATCCCAATTACGATATTTAAGACAGTTTGCACCATTTGCAAATATGTGAAAGCCAATGTTACAATGAATTCCTCTTCATCCAAAACCTTGAAAAACATTTTTTGTTATACTTTCTGCATTGAAATTAAATACATAAACATTGTACTAATTTGCTGAATATGCTAATTAGGCTAATAGATGATAATCGCACTAGGTTGCTAATGTGGTAACCAAGCTTAGCTTACTTCAATACTCGTCTAAAACAAATAAAGCAATAAAAAGGATTGTACTTAACAACTTTTTCGATATCATTTTTATGGTGTATTTATTTATCTACTTTACTTATATTTACTTTTGTACACATGCAAATTAGGTTGATATGCTAATCATGATATTTAAGACACTTGCATCATTTGAAATTGGGAACTGGTGTTGCAAATGGATTCCGCGTAACAAGCTATAATATGTTTTCAGGCTTCCTGTATTAAAATTCAATATCCACGCGTCCTGGATTAAGATTACTAGTAGCAGGATACATATTCGCTAATTATGTATAAATTATCAAGCTTATTATACTAATCAAAGATATTTACCCAAGGCTGAAAGGATGGCAACCAGCTTAATTAGTTTACTGCGTCGTTAGTACCCATCTAAAACACCAATCGACAAAGACCTTGTACATACCAACTTTTCCATATAACAGGTGATATACAGTACATGGCATATGACACCATATATTTGCTGGACTATATTGTACACTGTGCAAACATAATATGCTAATTATGTAATTATGCTAATTATGATATTTAAGACCAGCTTCATAAGTTTGGAAATACAAACCAGTGTTACGGATGAATTCCTGGTCTTAAAAAACCTTTGAAAATCGTGTTATACGAGTGTTTTCGGGCTTTCTGCAGTGAAATTAAGAACATATTATGACATGTTGCGCTAATTAGCTGAATATGCTAATGAGACTAATAAAAATGATTGTTCAAGGTTGCCAAGGTACCAAGCAAGTTCAGATGAACTTCAGTACCCATCTTAAGAATGACTCAACTACAACACCAACAAAACCTTGGGCTTAACAGCATTTTCCGGTCATATCAATGGTATATATTACCATATAACTTCACTATTACACGTATGCAAATACGCTTATTTTGCTAATTACGGTATCTAAGACACTTACAAAGTTTGAAATTGAAAATTTATGTTACGAATGGATTCCTCGGTATAGAAAACCCTTAAAAAGTTTTATTTCCCATGTTTTATGGTTCCCTGTATGAAAATTAGTAATACATTACATATTTCATATATGCTAATTACGCAATTATGCTAATTAGGTTAATAAAAAAAGTTGCCCAAGGTTGCCCAGGTGGCAACCAAGCTAAATTTACTCCAATACCCTTCTAGAACACGTATCAACAAAAAAACCTTGTACTGAAAAACTTTTCTAGGTCATGCACATGGTCTATGACATCGTCTACTGGACTATACTGTACAAACTGGCCTTGGAGTGGTTCAGAGATTACCTCATACAAATCGATCGCATTAATACACATTAATGTTTTGTTTCGCTTTGTTTTTTATTCGAGCACAGTAAATATAACATGTGATGTTCCACAAGGCTCCCTCTTGGGACTGGTCCACTTCTTTTTATTTAAGTCTTCCACACTTATTCCTTTCCTCTTGTTTGCTGCCTATTCAAGTCTTTTTTTTTTGACGCACCAAAATCCTACTATGTTACTTGATATGCTTAGCTCTGAGTTGACTTATGTTAACATTTGGATTCGAACCAACAAATTGTACTTATTTCGAAACAAAACTAATTTTATGGTCTTCAGTAATACTAATTTACAAATTTATCTGGTTCAATTTCAATCAATAGGGTAAACTCACAGCAGACAAGTTCAACTGAATTTATCGGTCTCTTGATTGATTGCAATTATCTTGGCAGGAATAAACTAATAAATTTATGTAAATTACTGTCGAGAAATGTTGGTGGTATATACAAAAGCTTAAACACTTTTTTTCCAACATATACGTGACATATTTCATATTCGACCTTGTTACTTTAGTATCCCCATTATGGAATACTGGCCTCGGGGAATTGTTTCAAAATACGTCGGGTGACGAGGAATCTTGAAGGCCGTGTCACACCTTTCCGGGCAAGCTACACGGGCATGTTGCGAGGAGGGTTTTCCAGCACGGAGGAGAATTTTCCGCGTGCGGGCAAGAATGTTTGCGAGTTTCGCACTTGTGTCTTACCTGCTAGACTCGTGCTACTTACATTCTACTTGCGTGTATTCCGTGTGACCTGCGTGAGAACCTTGAAACCGATCCGTTTTCTGTTACCAGCGACGTACGGGTACTGAGAAGTACCTACGTTGAAGTTGCCTGCGAGGTGCTGCCGGTAAGGGTCTCCTACTGGTGTTATGCGTGTACCTCTGCGAGCGAACCCCCACGACTCACTCGGAACAAGTTTTGAGCATGCCCAAGGCATTGTCATACTGTATCTGAGGAAGTTTTGCGGCTTGACTTGCGGGGAAACATCTTTGCTACCCGCAGCTCTCCGCAGTTGGTCCGCACCTGACAGTATCTAGCGCGTATCTCGCCTGTAGTTGCCCGGAGGTGGCCACGCAATTCCCATTTAACCGCAGCCAACTTTTGAGCATGACCAAAACTTTTTCCGGGTGAGTCGCGGGGATGCCCGGAGAGGTACACGCACAACGCCAGTAGGAGGTCCGTATAGCGGCAGCACCTCGCAGGCAACTCCAACGCAGCTAGGTACCTCGCAGTCCCGTATGCAGCCAAGCTAATGATATTCTGTGGGATATCTGCCATTCCTTCTGAGGAATTCCTTCACTGAGTTGTAAGCACCCACGCGACTGGTACACAGGTCACACAGTATACCCGCAAGTAGAATTTAAGTAGGACGCGTCCAGCAAGTAAGACACATGCACTGACTCGAACAAATCCTTGTACGTCCTCAGATATTTCCGGTATGCTGGAAATCCGCACACACAACAAGCCCGCGTAGCATGCCCGGAAAGGTGTGACAGGGCCTAAACATGGTTTCAGGTAAAAAGATTTGCGTGCGCACCTCCGGGCGACTACGAGTGAGATACGTGCTAGGTACTGTCATGCGCGGGTCATCAGCGGGGACCTCCGGGTAGTAAAAATTGGTCTTCACAACTCGCACGCAAGGCTTACCCGGAAAGGTGTGACACGGTCTTGAAGGCCTGATTTCACGGAGCACGCGAACGATTTGCGAAGGACGCGAATGACAAAATCCAACATTCGGAAAAGATTTTTTCTGAATGTGTTCCGACAATGAAGCTTAAAACCATTCTTTTGCAATTGGTGCGAAGTTCTCACGACGTATGTCGAATGTCGTGTGTACCATTGCTAAAGTTCAGCATGTTGTGTACACGAAGAACACGCGACGGAAATGCGAACAACGCAAATTTGTCAATATTCATGGGAGAAATATTTTCAAGGAGCGATGATAGCTGTCTTGAGTTGAAGTTTTTCTCTTTCCTGTTTTTCTCCTTTCTTTTCCTCCCATTTCTCTGTTGTGTGTGAGCCTATTTTTTTTTTTTTTTGCCAAGGACCTACCTTCACTAGAAAATCAATTGATTTTTTGCAGATTCTCGCGCACATAATCTCTCGTTTTAATTAATTTAATTTTGGCATTTTAAGTGTATTCTGTGATATCTTTTTTTAACATCAAACATCTCGTCCTCTGTTTTTTCACTACAATTTTATTGTTTGATGTGTGAATGTATGCTGCGATTAAACATGTGCTGAACATTCGTGAGAATGTCTCAAAAGGTACGCGAACAGTTTGCAGTTACGTCGTAAAATGATCGGAAAAGATTCTAGATTTCGCGAAACATACGCGAGACATTTTCTAAAGTTTTGGAGTCTGTTTTGGGTTTCACGAATATCTTCCAAACATCGCGCATGTCTTGCGAAGGTCGTGCGCATATGACGAGGCTTTAAAGACACTTTCGAGAACAAATCACGAGCAAATCACGACCAAGTGTGCGGAGAAGGTTCGCAAAAGAATTCAAAACTTGAAATTCTCGCCGAAGTAAAAACGACATCCGCGAACAATTGACGACGCTTCCGAACCTCCGCGTTCGTTTGGGCGATCTTTTGCAGACTAAGATACGAATGCTGCATTTGGCCATTCGCGTCCTTCGCAAATCGTTAGCGTGGTCGGTGAAATCACAGATTTTACAGATTTCTATCTGGGTATGTTGTAATGTATTCACGTTTTTTGTTTGTTTGGTTAATTGTTTGTTTGTTTGTTTGGTTGTTTGTTTGTTTGTTTGTTTGTTTTTCTTGCTTTAATTCTATCTGTCTTTGCTCTCGTTCCCTCCTTTCAACGCCGTCATTATTATGTTGTTGGTTTTATAAGACTTTTTTTATACAATTCAACCTTAACTTTTTAGTAGGTTCCTCACATTTCATGTTTGTAAAATTGCCTCTTTTCTTGATTACGATTTATGTCTCATGTTCTATCGATTGCATTATTACATTCATAGGCCTATTTGAAATGTGGAACAATAAGATGAAATCACAATCAAATCAAGAGGGATAGAAATAGATAAATTGACGAATATTTCCTCAGCGCAAAGAGAGTTAAAGTTTAGTACTTAAAGGGGCCCTGAAATCCAAATGCATGTTGATTTGTGTTGATTTATGACACCCTCAACATCACTTTTGCGGTGAAACGCATATCTAGAAACATTCCATGTATTTTTAACGATTTTTTCTTCTTTTTTTCCTCAGATGACTTGGGAACGCCCACAAAAAATCCTTCCAAACCAATATTCTTAAGATGACCTCATCTGTCAGTCATTGCTAAAGTACTGAAATGTTTAGCAAAAGACACTGGAATGCACCTTCCTCTCGACTCAGCATAACTTGCATGTTTCTGTGATATCAGTGTGACTAACAAAAGACATGGCGAGGGAACCTAAAGCAATGTAAAGGCATACACACATGTAAAAAACAAAACAAAAATAAAAACAAAAACAACAAACAAACAAACACAGTTTAAGGATATGCTATTAATTCTCGCTATTGCCAATGACGTAAAAAGTACCAGGATGTTGATTTAAGCGTCATTTACGGTGCATTATGGGATAGTCCGGTAGCAAAGTCACTTCCGTTCGTACGCGCGTGATACGTGAATAATGCTATTTACACACACAACCGACCGTATTCTACGTGTACTTACTGTTTTCTCGACTTGAATTACAGCTTTATTATGATTTGAAATTTCTCCATTCTTAAGAAATTGCTGTTAATACGACTATTGGTTGTTGCTGCGAAGCTGCCATGAGTTGTTCGAACGACAATAAATGAAAAAAAAATCTGCAGAAATAGGACTCTTACTGGCAAGCGAGCACAGAACTCTTACACATAGAAGAATCACTCGCCACCCGTTTTGTCGCCGTCGCTCGACTCCTTGTCACGTGACGTCCGCCATTTTGCTTAGCGGAACTTTTTTGCGTGCAAATCCCAGCAGACGCCATCCACATACAGTGACTGCATGTTGCGACGTGTTTTTCTGACGTTCCGAGACCCTGAGCGAGGCATTAAAATGCCGTATTGTGCGGCTGTAAACTGCACAAATCACTTGACAAAAGGATTTGGAAACAGGTAAGTTTGACACCAAGCCATGATGAGAATAACAAGTAATTAATTTCCCAAGTAACGTTACAATTAGGCGGATCGGTCGTATGTTGGCTTTCTTGTGAGCGCAGTAGCAAAGGTAGTCCCAGACACTGGATTTTGTGTTTACCGTCGACATATCTGTTTACCACCAACTACCAAAATATGCAAAATAAAAAAGATCAAGTAGGCCTAATTTAGGCCCTGGGGCTATACACTCTGTACGTTGTGTGTTGGGGCAAGCAGCTTTGTACATGAAAAAAAGTACTATCTATTTATATGTAAATTTGAGCTTAGGTGTAAACTTTACACGTAGATTTATTCTTGTCTAGCTAGAGTCACACTACTAGTGGTGGGTCAGTGTCAGTGACAACACTCTACAGTCGTTTAGATACTAGATTGTCTAGACTGACTGTGTACTCTAGTATCATCAGGAGCTTTCCATGGACCATGTCCATGCATGCAATCATCATCATGCTTGCCATAGTTGTATTGTATAGGTACACATGTTTTATGATTATGAATATGAGGTCTATACAAATCTGATATGGTAATAATTTTCACATGTATCATATGTTCTCTGTGTGTCAAAAATCCTAGATTTCCAAGAAGGGGTGTTGCTCTTTGCCAAAGATGGATTGTGAACATGAGAAGAGACCACTGGATTCCCAAACCATACTCTACCTTCTGACCACTTTGAAGAGAAGTACTGTACTTTGATCACACCGGCCAGATAACAAGGCTGCGGGCAGATGCTGTACCAACTTTATTCAACTTTCCACAACATCTCATGAGGGTACATGCAGAAGAACAAATTTTAATTTTGCATGTTAGGTGTTTGAAATTTGAGTTTTAGTTTTGAAATCCGTCCGACCAGAAGCATACCCTTCTGTGTATGTCTGCTTCAGAAACGGATTTTAATCTACCATCACATCGCATCCTGGTCGCTGACGAAGAATGCGATGAGTAACCTGTTTAGTGTCTTGTTTCTAAATAATGCGCTTTCCTTGCCAGGATAAAGCGTTTTGAGGTCTATTGCCATTTTTTAGGTTTTTATCACATTCACTTCTGTTCTTTCAAACTATATTGCAGGATTTCATTTTAAATGGTGCTTAACCTAACAAGAGCAAGTGCAATTTTGCACTACATGTGTATATGAATGTATTGCCTTTGTTATCATTGCCAAGAATGCCTTTCATATCCTTGCCAGACAGTGCTCATTATTCATGGATTTATTCTTATGTTGTTACCACATTGCCAATTTAATGCATGTTCATGAAACATTGCTTTCGCAATATGCAATATTTTTCATACATGTATTTGCGAGACTTGTCTTGCCTACATATTGTTGCCACGTTAACATTTCATACTATACCATAGTATGTTTTCACACTCATAAGGATTTCATTTTGAATTGCGCTTGAAGCGAACAAGTGCAAGTGAAATCATGGATTATACAGTGTTGCCTTTGATATTTTTTTTTAAATTCTTGCCAGTGTCCATTATTCATGGTTTTATTTTGCTGCCATATTGTATGCTAAGTGATTGTACATGCATTTGCTTTTATGATATACAAGACATGTAGTTGTCATATTTGTGACACTTGTTTTGCCTACATGTACATACTTTGAGATACAGTGTAGTATGTTTTCACACTCTTTAGATTTCACTTTGAATTTCGTTTGAAGCAAACGGGTGTGTGTGAAATCTTGCATTATACAGATGTTCATGTATTGCCTTTAGTTGATATAGTTATGCCAAGAATGCATTTGATATTCTTGCCCGACAGTGTTCATTATTTATGGATTTTATGTTGTTGCTATATTGCATGATAGTTGATTATACAGGCATTTGCTTTCGTGATATACAACATTTGTTGTATATATCTGTGATACTTGTTTTGCTTACATGTTGTTACCAAATTATATTTTCATACTATACAGTGTATGGGGTAGTTTTTGTTAAACTCATTACTAAGGATTTAATTTTGAATCATGCTGAGCTAACAAGTACGAGTGAAATCTTACATTTACAAATGTATTGCCTTTAATACTGTTACCAGGAATGCCTTTGGTGTTCTTTTCAGTGTCCATAATTCGTAGATTTATATTGCCATATCGTGCATGCGGATCAACACAATATGTTTTCATACTATACCATAGTGCGTTTTTACACTCATTAGGATTTTCTTTTTGAATCACGCTTGAAGCTATCAAGGGCAAGTGAAATTGTGCACTATATTGATGTATTGCCTTAGATAATCTTGCCAGACAGTGTTCATTATTCATGAATTTTATGTTGTTGCCATAGTGCATGTCCATTATAGATGTATATATGCATTTGCTTTTGTGATTACAATAGTTGTCACAAATTTGGGACACTGGTGGTCTTGCCTATCATTTGCATAACATGTTCCTGACGCATGTACTGCCTGTGATTATAGCCGCCGTATTAGGTATGATAATGGTACGTGTACTTCAAGCAAATGGTATATCACTGTACCGTGGTTGATTCTCAGCAATCAACTTTGACCTTGATAAATGTCAAATAAATTGTAAAAAATCAGGAAAATTGACTCTGTCCAACTTAACTTCCTGTTTTTTTTTTGTGGGAAGACAATCTTGAAAGGAGTTCATGTTTGTAATGTGTGTGTGTGTGTGTGTGAGTGTGTGAATACATATATATATATATATATATAAATATACATAGATAATTATGTATATGTATATATATATAATTATATATATGTATATATATATATATATATATATATATATATATATTGATTGATTGATTGAGTACCGGGTAGTCTACATGTTGGTGCAGCAATATCATGATATCGAAAGTAAAACAGGAACCAAGTTCATGTTGATCACCAACAATTTATTCACAGCACACAAATATTTGAGCGATTCGCTCTTTCTCAAGTGTTGTTGCAAATCGCTCAAAAATTGGCGTGGTGAAATAAATTGTCGGTGATTAGCATGAACTCGATTTCTGTTTTATTTCATGTATACAGATATACAGTGTATATATGCCTATAGGCCTATTGCTTCCTATACCAATATGTGCAATAGTGATAACTACATTGTACTACACACTACTAATGATAATGATAACAACAGGAATATATATAATTAAGGTGATGTTGCCCTCCAAATTTCTAATATGTTGAACGAGTATATGTCAGATGGGGAAGATGTATTACATGATCATATCCACAAATCATTGATTTTTACAACTGGACTGACTGGAAATTTAATTTGACCTGTTTAATGGGAGAAAAATCAAAAGCACGAACACACATCTTCTTACAATATCATTGGAGGGGGGAAATGCAAGACATAGGGTTGAGAGGGGTATCAGAAAAATGGCAGGACACAGACAAGGACAGGCGCGCGTCTTAGTTATTTTATACCAAAGCAGATCACGTCTCCGAAGTCAAATAGATCTATCCAAAAGGGGAAAAAACACCTGTTTCAATACAGACAACTTTCAGGGAAGAGTGTGAAAAAAATAACATAAATGAGTACATGAATCTGTGGTCAACGCTGGATTGAGAAGTACCAGTTTGACAGTTTACAAGTTCAAGTAAATATCACGGGCTATAGCGGCTGTCATACTGCCCGATCAGTGAGTTGACCGTACCGTACTCGCGAGGAGCTGCGGAGGTTCCGCTAAGCAACATGGCGGCGTGTGCACTGAGGCGTCACATCCGGGGCGCGCGGTGGCGACACCGAGCTCAGCGGGTTGTGAATGGGTGTGATTCTTCTATGTGTAAGAGTTCTGTGCAAGCGAGACGTGACGTGGCCGCGTGGGTGAAGTTTGCGGGTGACTCCACAGCGCAGTACGTGCACGCGCGACTTACTAGTACATTGTAGTGGTAGTAGCACTAGGTAGTACTCAGTAGTAGGCCTAGTGCCTACGTAAATTGTACGTACTCACTTGGAAGAAGTTGCTTCGAACAGGATAAGTTCGAGATCACTGTTCGTTCCCGATTGTGTTCGCGACATTTCGACAGAGAACAAATAAAAAAAAAAGATGGGCATTCCATGACGATATCCAGGTGGGTGAATATTTTCCAGCATATTTTCAGCATATGCAGAGATGACTGATCTGTGATGTGCACATCGATCGCATGATCAAGCAGTATGGTAGGTGTCCAACCTACCGACCGGGTCCATAACGACCGGCCGCGCATTATAATGGCATTGCGCGTACAGAAAGAAAATGTACGCATGGGACTACGCGCAACGGTGTTCGATTATTCACTTGGCTACGCTACCGAGTAAAATGTGGCGAAAACAACTAAGTAATTTCCTCTAAATTACCGAAATTTAGCAAAATCGAATAAGGTTTATCGTGTAACTAACGTTACATATATTATAACTAGGCCTACCTTTGCTGACTCGTTGTTAGATGTAGAGTATCCTTCCGTAATAAATTTGACGATTTTGACCGCAAAATTGTCACCGCCGCTTGTACGATCGAGCACACACGTTACACATACACATGACATAAACATTTTGTCGCCCGCTACGACCGTACGAGTTGATGCAGAAACGAGAAATGAATGTGAAAAAACAAACCGACTCATCTAATTTATTTCAATTACGATGAAAAGTTTCCTTATGAAAATCAATTCAAATTCATCAAACGGTCCTTCAAAAGTAATATCGAAGGATTCAAAATATATTCAAATATTATTGGGAAAAAAATGACGGCTAGAAAAAAACAGCGGCCTGTCGAAAAAACGCATTTAAGTGCCCTTTATACGTATTCTCAGGGTGGTCGGTGGAAATGAGCAGGGCAACTGAGTGCGGAAAAAATGACACCCCACGCGTTCGAAGCCGCCATCTAAGAGCGCGTACCTCAGATCGCATTTTCAGTGCGCGCTTGTGAATCCGGAGTATTTTCTCCACACGTGAGTAAAATTTCAGGCCAATTGTGAGATTTTTCACGTTTCTATTGATAGAAAAACGTTAGGTGTCCGGTATTATGGACACCCAACCATACGCTGAATACCGGTACGTGTTAGCTTACTGTAAAAGTGGTTTCTTTCGCGTACAGAAACTTTCGCGGTTTCCATCGGTGCCGACTTTTTCGCGTGTGTTTAAATTCGCGGTCGGTAATGATAGCGTTGTAACAACCTACGAGTTCAAAACATTTTCGCGTGGTGTTAAATTCGCGGTTCAACCTCAAAGCGCGAAAAGCGCGAAAATAAAACCACCGCGAAAGAAACCACTGCGTGCAGTATGGTGCATGCTAAGCAAGGCGGCCGCCGGCGGCGGGCAGGGACTACAGTGTACGAGTATGACAGGCCTGGCCACTCGCTGGCTCGGGCGGTACAGCGGCCTACTGTACTAAAAAAGTACTAGTACCATAGAGATGTAGTGTGGTCGGCGCGGCGCTATAGGTAAGGTACACGTACGCGCACGCTAGGCGTTGTGCAAGTTATGCCCCGCGCCGGAAGTGCCCTTGCTACCAAGTGCACTAAATCTTGACGAAAAAGCCACATCCGGGTACTTTTTACGTCATTGGCGATAGCGAGAATTGAATACATGTCTGATCATTAAAGAGCATGTCATTTTTGTCCATTTTTTCTCTCCTCAATTCACTCTTATCATTCAAGAAAAGGCCCCGAACTAAACGTACACAACAAACATGGACATTAAATACACATTCACTACTAGTATCACATACACACTCTCCATCTCCACATAAACTGTTCCCATTTTTGCATGATGCACCGCTGCACTTTTTCCATATTTTTTTCCTTTCAGTGAGTTTCGACTTGAGTATTTCTTTAATTTTGTCGTACAATGAATATTACGACAACTTTTTTCCGACATTTGTCCGAGGTCACTATCTTCGACATACAGTTGCTAATAATCATGGTCTCCTGCATTTTTGCGATATTCAGAGTTGCTTAATTTGTCTTATGAACGCAGGTACATGAGTTTGTATATGCACGTGCTCGTCTTCATTTTATATTACCCGCAAATTTGTGGAACGATATCGTACATTTCAGTGGATCACTTACCTTTTCCAACTGTTAGATTCAAACAATACTTAGTGACTTTGTTCTATTGACTTTGTGCAGCATCATGACATTGTGTGAAAATTAAATTAGGCTAGAAGAAATATGATCAACAGTTGTGAAAGCTGTCCTGTATGGTATAAAATCAATATTTACGGTGATCTCACAAGTTCGGTCATAGAAAAGGAGCATCAAATACAATGCTGTTTTTATTTTGTCATGATGTTCACGATATCATTTCACTTTTTTTCCTTGTTTTGACCTCATATAATCCTGCATAGCTTCAGTCAATAACCCAATTGGTCAGTTGTGATGAAGATAACATCTCATCAGCTGCTGCATCGGAAGCCTATGCAAAAAGTGTCTGCTCCATGCCAAACCTTCAGGCTCTTGCACTTTACAAGGCCAACATAGCAGACATTCTTTACGCCACTCTACCTGCGTCGTCCTCGGCAGCAAAGGTACCCATATTCTTTCTGTGATTGTATTTCTTTCATACCAGTTTCTTCTCATGTGAATGGAACAAAGTCCACTCTTCGTTTCATTTTCATATGTCCATTATGAGAAACATTCACTCCAAATTAAAGTTACCTGTAAGAAAAATATTATGATCAAGCCAACAGAATAATATATCATCAAGATTTGATGATACAGTATAGAAAGTGTTACATGTTTTCATAAAAATTGTGGGTCTTTTTCATGTGTGAAACTTATATGAGGTGGTGACATCATTGGATCGTAAGTTGCTCAATCGTTTTTATGATATGATAGATGAACATGATGAATGTCAACGGTTTAGCAACTATGAATCTCTACCCGTCAGCAGTCATATATAATGAAAAAAAAAACTCCGAAAACTGAAAAATATATTTCCCTCTATAATTCAGTCGAATTGATTTCTACAAGGAAATTTTAGTGAGCATTGTTTGTGTTTTTGCTAGCAGCGGATATTTTGACGCAATACCATCATCTTAAAATCTCATGTCCACGTATCAGTTTGAGAAAAACTACATTACATAAAGCACCATCTCCTTATTTGGTTGTAATGAAGCTTTAGACTGATCTACTCTATTGAAGACAAGTGTATTGCAGTCTACTGTAGTTAAGTTATAAAGCAATTTTTGATGTTTTTCTCTTTTTTCACAAATGTCCATCTTCTAAACAGCATCATTATAAAGGTGGGAGGAAAAACGTGACATAATATGCCATCGCGATAAAACATTTATTTGGATGAAGAGATCACCATTGTTTAAGAAAAAAAAATGTGTTATATACAGCCACGGCAGCGGAACCTTGTTATAATCAGGACCTAAAAAGCATCATTATTACATTGTTACAATTTATATCAGGTTTTTCACTGCACATTGTATTAGGGCGTATCTGGGCAGTTACTCCCTGAACAACTTCTCATCTCACCAACAAATTATGTTAAAAGTCTGAAGTTAGGTCTCAACCAAAACTATACGATCCCTTTAATTAGCAAATATTTGCCTTTTTTTCGATTCAAATAAACGATCTTAGAAAACTATCAATAGGAGCTAGGGGCAATATTTTCATGGGGCAGGGTGACTGTACGAGGGGTGATTTGTTTGGATCAGCAGATCAGGGTTAGGGATTTAATTGGGGGCATAATATTTACAAGGGAAAGGGATGTAATGCTCTGTGGTAACTACACTAGTAGTTAATGACCAATGATGCAGCAGGGCAATTATAAGTGTAGTGTTACATTAAGTCACAATATAAACGAGAAAAATCGCATCGAAGAAACGCCTAAACACAACTGGTGGTAGTAATAGGCATTGTAAATAGATACAGTGATTATTAAATAATCTATAGACAAATATAGAATATACAAGTAGATATAATTATGGGCGATATCACGCGAAGTCGGTTAAATTACTCCGTGACCCTTTTTCCTAGGCAGAACTTAACCTGAGTAGTTATCTTGGAGGGGGGGGGGGTTGCCCTATGGGAATTGTCCTTGAGGATGATTACCGTAAGAGGTTTGTTATCCGGGGGTAGTTGTACTGGGGAAATACTTGGTAGCCTTACTTACGGGGGGGGGGGGGGGGTCGGGGTTCAGGGGGTAATCACCCGGGTGGTAAGTTGTTGTAAGTTAGTTGTTACTTGTTAGTTATAGGGCTCACACGGGTAAATAATTTCCCATAGAGACTTGTGTTAAAATTCAAATTTCAAAAAATTCTGTAAAATATCTGGGAGAAAGCTGGGTGTTTCATCTTCACTAGCCTGAATAAGTGGTAAGTGAGCTATACCCTTTCATCCATCAAATTTCCATGGCAGGTTCGTCGGCTCAAACTCTGTCCAAGGGTCCGCAAAGCCAGACTACGAGTTCTTTTCACTCAAAAAAAAAATCACCTATTTTCTGTAAATGCAGCCAATGAGTAGTCCCCTCAAATTCCATCAGAAAAGCTTTCATCTTCCAACCAAAATGCAGTTTGTAGAGGAATTCATACTCAATATCTACAGCTATTCAGTTTTGTTTTGTTTTTTTGCCAAACTGCATCACTGATTTGTAATAAATTTTTTTCTTCATTTATTTTGATATCTTTGGTACGAATTTGTGAAGGGGTCTGGGACATTCCATTTTATTTACAGGTGTGAGCCCTATAGTGGAGGTCATATTTCTCATTTGACTTTTTAACGTCATAAATTTGTTTTTGATGATATTTCCCCCTACATCATATGGGAAATTGCACATTCAAGGGTTATAAAGCTTCTCACAGAGACACTTTGAAAATGATGCCCTTTGGAGTTTTTTCAAAACTAAATCTTGCAGTTTTTATTAGTTTTTCATAAGATGAATACATAGATGCAGGTAGTTATCCTTGATTAAGGGGGTGTCATCATCACCTTATTGCCTACAAAGTCCTGTAAAACACTTTTATTTATCAAACAGATTAACCTGATGTATTTTGAGCTGTTTCAGTGGTAGCCCAAACAAAGAAATGAATTAAAATGACACAATCATTCAAAGTTCTACCAAGATCTAGTACCACAACTGCACGAGAACATAATAAGAATTCAAATTGTAATTAAGCAGAGTTGGGGGGGGGTAGAGGGGAGAGGGTGGGGGTGGGGGAGGAGAAGGGGGAGGAAGGGATCTGAGTGACACAATACATCAACATAAACCAGCAGAGGTTGTGTTGGATGAATACTTCCCATTGACTTGTGTGCATTACGTGCCTTCTCTATCGTCTATAGGGCTCACACGGGTAAATAATTCCCCATAGAGACTTGTGTTAATATTCAAATTTCAAAAAATTCTGTAAAATATCTGGGAGAAAGCTGGGTGTTTCATCTTCACTAGCCTGAATAAGTGGTAAGTGAGCTATACCCTTTCATCCATCAAATTTCCATGGCAGGTTCGTCGGCTCAAACTCTGTCCAAGGGTCCGCAAAGCCAGACTACGAGTTCTTTTCACTCAAAAAATCCCCTATTTTCTGTACATGCAGCCAATGAAATACAGTCCCCCTCCAATTCCATCAGAAAAGCTTTCATCTTCCAACCAAAATGCAGTTTGTAGAGGAATTCATACTCAATATCTACAGCTATTCAGTTTTTGGTTGTTGTTTTTTTTGCCAAGTGCATCACTGATTTTTAATTAATTTTTTTCTTCATTTATTTTGGTATCTTTGGTACGAATTTGTGAAGGGGTCTGGGACATTTCATTTTATTTACAGTTGTGAGCCCTATACGGGGAAAGGTCCTAGTTATCCGGGGAGTAGGTCCTATTTATCCGGATGGTAGTTGTCCGGGAGGTAGTTATCCCTCGTGGTAGTTATCCGGGTGGTAGTTTTCGGGGGGGGGGGGGGGATAGCCCTGGGCGTAATTGCCCTGGAGTGTATAGGAGAGTAGTTGTCCGGGGGTAATTTCCCTGGGGGAATCGTCCTGGGGATAATTATCCGGGTGGTAGTTAACCGGAGGGTGGTTTTCTAGGCCGGGAGTTGTTGAAATATAATGAGTTGGGACCTGCAAAAACACCTTATAGTAGGAAGCTTTTTTATATCCATCCTCGTTAAAACGAGATTCCACTGTACTCTCTTGTTTTCTGATAAACACTAACCTGTACAAAATGTTGATTATTAAGTCTGTGGATATGAAGTGGTGAATCACAGTGAAAGTAGCTATGCGACATGTGAAGGTATCGTGGTCTTTTGGCTCTTACTGTGTTTACCAATTGTGTGGGTGTACCATTATGAGAATTGTTCTGTTTAACATCATTTATGCTGAATGTTTCGACACTTCAAATGAAATTTGGTGAGGTCATATTTTTGCAATATTCCTCTAACGTGAAAGTTTAATTAAAAGGTTAATTAAATATACAAAATATAAGAACAATGTGATGTCCAAAATTTGAACTTTTTCTGAAGAAACGTAAAATGCTGGACATTACTTTTAGCTACCAAATGACTCCTGGGGGCATTTCATGAAGGAACTTGTCGGATAAAATATCTGACAAGTCAATTATATCCGACAAGTTTTGAGAAATTCTTTAGTCTGATTGGCTGATTTCTCTGAACTTGTCGGATATAATTGACTTGTCGGACATTTTATCCGACAAGTTCCTTCATGAAATGCCCCCCCCCCCCATCATCTTATGTCACTGTTTTTCCACTGACAGTGACTGCTGTCATAGTTACTATCGTACACTAATAAATACTTTCCATTAACGATCCGTATAGATCCAGCGACTTGATCTGATTGGAGTTAACATGTCAACAAGTGATCTTCAGTCAATCTTATGTCTGCCCCGTCTGAGTTCCCTTACCGTACGAAAGGTAACTGAGGTAAGTGCGTATGTAAAGAAATTTCATGGCATTCATAGATACATTGACAATTGGTTTCAGCCAGTGGACATTTCACTTGGAAAACGTATAGGCCCTACTAAATAATACAATTTATTATGTGAGATAATTCAAGTAAGTGCTGTCTGTAATGTGCAATAGACATTTGACATCATTATTCTACATTTGATTTCTAAAATAGAACATTGCTCTAAATAATTGTATATTCATTTGACTATGTGCATTTGAATGACAAAGTCTGATGTTTGGCATGTGCTATTATGGACATTAAGTACTGTCGCTGCTGTATATCTACTCCCTTGATTATTTTGTTTTTGTAATTTCGTTTCTTTGTGTCCTTGTGAGAAACTTAAAAAGTCCAGTTTTCCGTCAATATTTTTCTTCTTCTTACTAACATTGTTGTGGAAAATTATGAATCCAGCCTCCAGTCACTTGGTTATCTCGTCTACGCCGGGAGTTCCGTCGTTCGAAGGTTCCGTCGTCTGTACAGACCAAGATGAAGACTGAAGCTCGTAAGGGACACAAAGAAGGCTTTGAGGTTTGTTCCACGAACATTGTACATTTATGTATCAATTCTAATGAATGATGATTGTGACAGAACAGACAGAACAGAACAGAAATGATGCAAAGAATAACGGGTATAATTAAGATGGTATTTATGACTGTAAATAATGACAGTGACTGCATTGGGGGTCATCCCATACGGCCCACGATTTCGATACATGTATTGAAGAAAAATAGTTCCATGAGAACACTCAGTAGGCAAGTATGGCCCATGAGTCTGACAGCAGGCAAAAAACAAAAAACAAAAATCTTCTATAAGTCCAACACTACGCCCCCCCCCCCCCTCCCAAAAAAAAAAAGCCTAGAGTCCAACACTGAGAAAAAAGAAAAGAAAAGAGAAAATGCGCACGGACCAACACCATAGGCAAATAGGCCTAAGAGTTCGACACAAACCAGCAATAGGTATGTATTTGTACAGGGTGTTGCATTAAAAAGAAATGAACCGTGAGAAAAAGAGGGGGACGGAGAGAGAGGTAAGCCGAGCAGCAGGTTGAAAAGGAATCACTAAAACAGTAAATGATAAGATATGAGTTTGACCATATAGCATCTAAAAATTCAGTCACGCTGAACATCTTCTGGCAGTATATATGAAAGTTGCATTTTCAGATTGGAGGACATGATTTCAAGAAATATACTTGTTTAGGATGGTCCTGTTATAGGATGTATGAGAATGCATAGGCAAAAAGAAAAAGAAAAAGGAAAAATCATGTTTAAGTAGGAAACAGCCGTTGAACGTGAACAAATAAAGAGCTCCCGCCTATCTCCCTCTATAATTCATCTCCCTCGCAGGCTCCGTCCTCAAGTTCGTACCATTGGCCTCGATTAGGCCCCCATCGACTCCCACCCCACCGCACATGATGACCTGCACCATTCATTTCTTCTCCGCTTCAGTCCATTCTTTATTTGAATCGTCCACGCTCTTATACTGTGAATATCTGTCGGGATAAAATGGAAAGTAAATCGGCTAACACAAAAAAAAACCGATAAAAGGATCGACCTTTATCCCTTTTCTTCATTGCTAATTCTAATGACAGCATTAAAAAAATCAGAGAAAAAACAAGCATAGCATCGAGGGTCTCTTTTGCGTAGTGTCGGATTCGGGGGGCTTTTTTGCGTAGTGTCGAACTCGTGGGCCTTATTTGCTTAGTGTCAGTCTTGTAGGCATATTTTGCCTAGTCTCAGACTGGTGGACCATTATGACTCGTGGGCCTATTTTATTTGATGTCGAACTCATGGACCCTGTTCACTTAAGTGTCCAGCTCATAGGCTGTATGACTCGTAGGTGTCAAACGAGCACCCGTATTTGGTGCCGGGCAAATGAGACCTCATTGATTGATGAGGGCAATGTGACAGTACTATTGATAGAATCTTTCTGATTGTGATGATGGTAAGACAGACAGTGACAGTAGTTGATAAACACTTTATGGCATTGGTGATGGTAATGACAACAATGATAGTTTTCGGTTCAGTCGATCAGGATGCTGGAAAATGCCGGGTTTTACATGGTGATTATGATTATGATTACGGTGATGGTGATGGTTCTATAAAAGCCATCATTATCCGTGTTATCAGACCATGATATATGATAAGCTCCCCTAAGCCAAAGGCTCATATCAGTTAATTTGCAATCATTCTTCGTCCGCAAATCGTCCGTCGAGCAAAATTAACTTCTTTTTTTTTTTCATATCAAGCTTCTTCTTGAACGCATAGTGACGGATTTTCACCACATTCGGAATATAATTATAGAATGCATAGGGGAATAGAATCTCATCTGCTCAAATGGCACCGTGTCCCCAAATTCCGGATTTTTGTAACATCATCTGTAATGCCAGAAGTGATGTCTAAAGAGTTGAGTGAATATTATGAGTAAGTACGTATAGATAGATTACTGTAGTTTGAAGCTTGTTCATAGCAGATTTGAGGTGCCCCCCCCCCCCCAACACACACACACACACACACACACACACACACATTTTGGGAGGCGGGGCAGGCGCTAAATTAATTTCCAATTTTCACATTTTCATATTCTTGATAACACATCACATTTTTCACCAAACTTGGCAGATGTTATTACTAGATGATGAATGGGCACCATTGCCCCTCCCCCTCCCCCCCCCCCCCCCCCTTTGCTATATAGGGCTACATATTAGTATATTATACAAATGATGCACAGGACACTTTGGAACTGTTTAAACCCACTTGCGCAGTGAGTGGGTTTTAGACTGTTCCAAAGTTAAACGAAAGCATTCAATTCTCACTGATCCATGAAAGAGACATGTGCATCGTTTGCGTTATAAAAATGGGCACATAATTCATGAAATACAACCATAGTCTCATCACGCGTCCGGTATACACCTACAGCGCTATACAAGACTTGAACCATGTGTTCGGATTTTACTAGTCCAGATACTGGATTTTAGTCGGCCGCATTCCCCACACTAACACACGCATATAACAATTATACATGCATGCACCTCACACGCTGATTGCGACACTCCACCAATTGGGACGCCCGAAAAAATAATCGGTGATCTTAACGTCCGGGCACACACTGCATTGATTGTGATAGTATACCACTACGAATACAGTCCAGGAAGTGGACTAGGATTTTACCAAACGCATGGCTCAGTGTGGATCAGTAAAAATCAATGCATGACAATAGACCAATCAGATTACAGAGATTCTAAAGCCCATTTTATAACCTGCAAGAATACTTAGAAGGTTAACTTGGGATACTCACATGAGCGCTATAAGACTCTCAGGTTTCTTGTTATTATGCCTCGTCAGGTGTGAACTACTAATGAGAAATAGTTTTCATCAGATATGCACACAAAGAAAGAAAGGTATCACTTGAAATCACTCCTTATCTTGTATCACAGGAGTATAGACGCGTTATAAATTGCATATTTCATCTATCGCGTTTGTGTTTTAAAGAAGTTTCATAAATATTCTATGCTAGCTGTCACAATCTCCATTTTTTTTTTTTTTTTTTTTTTGCTGGAAGAATGTATGATCATACAGCTTGTTGGATAATGAAAAGACAGTCTTTTTGATATGCAGATTTGATTTTTCAATTGAATGAGTGACTGCCATCTCTAAACATAATGTTATTAATGACTATGGTACTGCAGCAAGAGTGAACATTTCCTCTCTTCCCCTTCTTTCTACAGAGTGGTTGTGGGAGGAGTCCCCTTGTCAACCTTGGAGTAGACGTCCGATCCCTCCTCTCATTCAAGCAGATAAATGTGGCCTCCCTGTGCCCTAATGTGGAGAAGGTCACTCTCTATATGCTTCAAGGGGTGCCAATTCCTATTCCAGACTTGCAGCAAGCATGGCCACTCCATTCCAACAGTGATATAGAGCTCTGTCTAACTCTCGACTTGAACCCGTTCATGGAATGCCAACAGTTACGCCAGGTCTTACGTACGCCGCAAAATGTAACCAAGCTGTCTGTAAGGGATATCTACTTGGAAGATCGCGGAGCCAAGTATATAATCGGATCTGTGCGGTCTTATTCTCATCTAAAGAATATAATGTGAGATTTCATGAAACTCCGTGTTTAAATGTTATGTTCATGCTTTAAAAAGTCACACATCGGTCTTCAGCGAACTGTCTCAATTTGCGCAGAATTTTATCTTAATATACAGGTTCAGTGATATTAGTAACAGCCATGCCAAAGCAAATGTCAGGAAATCTGACATGAGGATGTTATCTTTATGATGTTATCTTTAGATCGATGGTGACTGTTTCTTCAGTCATTTTCACTCTATACAAGTGACTTCATTCAAAATTGGCATTTTAGTTGCTGAATGAGTCTTAGTTAATCCCCCCCCCCCAAAAAAAAAAAAAAAAAAAAAACGAGAAAATTGCCGTACTAGTGTCTAAACAAACTTGTTTGAAGTACATGTATGGCGAAGTCACAGATGATTTTCACTGTTATGTAATACTGTTTAGAAGCACTCTTTACAGGCAGTTAGTTTAGGATCCTTTGTGGCTTTTTGAAAACCAAATGAAGATTTAAAAGTTATCGTTTTATGTGGCAGCTCTCGCTAGCAATGTTAGGGGGATATCAATAAAATAAAAATGACACTTGACATCAAGTCAAATTTCATCGTATACAAGAGTTAACAGTATTTAGGGAAATATGCAAAAGACAGATGAGAATCAAATCAAGAAGACCGTCCGTTATTAAAGGAAAAGCTGATTATACCATTGACCAGGCATGGAATCAGAGAATTTAGGAAGGCTGGTTTACTTGATAAATTGCTGATTTTACCCCTGAATGTATGGGCAAACGTCACAAAGACTTTTTAATGATACGACATTGTGTTCGGAGAAGAACAATCACTTCCACAATTCTGTTTTCCTCAAATTGTTAAAAAAAAAGTGGTAAAAAACTATAACTTGGCGGACGCTGCTTGAGTTACTCCACTAAAATAACAGCGGTTTATCTAAACATTGCTTTTTAAATCCAGGTTTATCAGATGTGGCACGACAAAGAGTCTGGACAGATCTTGTGAGGAGGTTAATGAAGAAGGGACACTCAGTGTTGATGTTGTGCATGGGGACCCAGATGAAGAAGTATGCATCATAACTGTTCATTCAACTTTTAATTTTCATAACGATATGTTGGCCTTTTCAGCATCTCAAGATTGAAGATGCCTTCGTTGAATAATGATTTTTTTTTTCCTGGGGGGGGGGGGGAGGCTGTTTCTTGATAGTACAGTTGAACTTGTGGAAAACGAATCTCTATAAAGTTCAAGTGGAGTTCTTTTTAGTTAAAGTTGGAAATCATATTCTTTTACCCAATATGAGTTTACTGAATCCGAAATATTCGGTTCCCATACAAGCAGAATTCACTGATCTTTATCATCTAATTTGCTTAAACAAAAAGGCTGCTTATCACCATGAATTGCTACTTGAGAGATTTTCTAGTAAATTATGTAAAATCAAGCAGAATAAATTGATTTTCAGTCTTAATGCATGAAAATTAAAGGAATGCACTGGGTTTTTAAAGAAGTTGCTAAAACGTTTTTCATATCTTTCATCAATACAGTGTTCAAATATGCAAATAAGTATAGCATCAGTACTTTTTAGACACTTTTGTTGTCATGAAATAGAGGATACATTGCTCCACGATATGTATATAGTGAAAAGGTGCACAATACCAATCAACCCTTATTTGGGAGATGGCCGGAGTACAAAGTCACGCAACCCACATGGCAACAATACAGAAAACATACAGTATAGCCTACACCTACCATGGATCCTTATGAATACGGTTACAGCTCGTTATTCCGAAGGTTCGTTATTCCGAAGGTTTTTTAATACGAAGGTTCATTATTCCGAAGACTCGTTATTCCGAAGGTTCGTTAATCCGAAAATGAAATAAGATTAGTTATTCCGAAGGTTCTTTAATCCGAAAATGATATGTTTGTTATTCCGAAGGTTCGTTGATCCGAAAATGAAATAAGGTTCGTTATTCCGAAGTTTCGTTAATCCGAAATCGAAATAAGGTTCGTTAATCCGAGAATGTAATAGGGTTCGTAATTCCGAAGGTTCGTTGATCCGAAAATGAAATAAGGTTCGTTATTCCGAAGGTTCGTTAATCCGAAAATGAAATAAGGCTCGTTATTCCGAAGGTTCGTTGATCCGAAAATAAAATAAGGTTCGTTATTCCGAAGGTTCGTTAATCCCAAAATGAAATAAGGTTTATTAGTCCGAAAATGAAATAAGGTTCTTAATATTCCGAAAATAGAGTAAAATTCTTGTTCTGACAAAATACCAGGTGTCCCAAAAAAAGCGGAACGGTGGATTTTCAGTACCTTGCGGTCTAAAAGTTATATATCCTTTGACATCATTAGAAAGAGCATCTTCCGCAGAAGACTATGGTACCAAAATCATTAAATTTGGTTCAGTACTTTTTATGAGGATGAGTTCGCCCCCTCCCACTCCTTCATTTCTTCGTCAATGTCAGGATAATACATTCATTGTTAGAAATAATTACCATATTCTGCGACTCTAACATGTCTCCAGCAGGAAAAAAAATCACACATGCTTTTACTTAAAAATAAAAGCTTTTAAACAATCAAATATATTCAACAAGCAGATTTCAACATGTAAGCTCCACTGTGAAGAGTGGAATGTAATCGAACTTGTCCTACCGATCAGTCGCTAGGCAAGGTTAAAAAGTCATCTTTTGAAGTAATGTATTATGAAGTAATGTATTTTCTGTTTGAATTTTTTGTATGCATGTCATTTTGTAATGCGCAGTAGAGTATATTATTATAGTAGCTGCGCAATATAAATGTCCTTTATTATCATTATTATTACGTTAGAAATTATTTTTGCATGTATTCAATGAGAAGTTGAATGCAGTTCTCCACTTTTTTGTGTGACATGGTAACACATGGAATTCGTGTCGTTATGGTAACTGACAAAATGTAAGCGAGTGGTTTGTATTATTTCTAGCTCTCGTGAAGTTAAGTAAATTGGGTTTACACTCCATTATGAAAGCCTTTGCCATGACACTAGTTGTATTACGTATTACCAAAAGAAACTGCAACGTTTTTGTGTAAAACTCGATTTTGGACACATATTCAGGTGTACTGTTTGGATGTTCAAGTTACGGTACCCATTGTTAGAAGTAAAAAAAAACCGAGTTGTCAGTTTGCATGCATTTCACTTTCTTTAAACATATAATTTCTTCTTTTTTTTGGGGGGGGGGGGGACCGCGGTCACCATCTTAGAATAAAGGGAAGGCATTCAAAATTAAAGGGATGGTATAGTATTGGCTGAGATGGGGCGTCAGGTTTCAAACTTTTTTGTGAGATAATGAGAAACTTCTTATGAAATTGAAAGAGCACGTAATTCTACGAGGAATTTAAAGTTTATTCGATGAAAAATGGTTTTGAAGTGGCTGAGATATAATATATCGTTGGACCCACCTTTTGTTTGGCCCGATGTTTTACTCTGTTTTATGATATCTCGGCCATTTAAACCGTTTTTGATACAATACACTTTGAATTTATTTTAGAATTGTATCATTTTAAATTTCACAGGTGATTTCTAATTATCTTGCAAAAACTTAAAATTTGAGTCTCCCATCTCAACTAAAACTATACTATCAGATTAGAATACCTCGCCTGTATGAAATAAATCTCCTTATAAGACACTAATACCCCAGACGATCGATAGACACCCCAAACACATACACACAGACACAAAATAAAAAAGGAGACTAACTGCAAGCACCTTACAAAAACAAAACACGCCCCGTCATTGGATATTGGTATAATTAATTAAAAAAACAAACAAACATAATTATACGTATAGATCTTGGCGATTGGATTGGTCGTTATCATACATAATGATACCGAATGCTGAAAAATAACCATTATGAAGGTGGACGATGTGAGATCAGCGGCTGCATGTTGAAGATCCCGACTACAGTATGGGGAAGGTGGGGCATAATGAAGCACGTAATTTCAAACTTGCAATATGACGTCGTTACTGTTATCATCATTAAAAATGTGAGGGTGTCTGAAAATAGGCTATAGAAAAATTACACAATCCCCTACGCTCTAAATCCAATCGCTCAGGTAAACTCTTGATCTACGCCACTTCTTCACGCAAGACGACGTGCTTTACTTGAAAATATACACGTCTATCATCCTCCCCAGAGACAATATGGAATTTTCATTGCGTAATATTCAAGCTTTTTTTTTTTTTTTAATTACGACGTATTTTGTCATTACAGTGAGTTTATCTCATTTTCGGAATTACGAACCTCGTTACATTTTCGGATTAACGAGCCTTATTTCGTTTTCGGATTAAACGAACCTTCGGAATAACGGACCCTATTTCATTTTCGGATCAACGAACCTTCGGAATAACGAACCTTATCATGTTTTCGGATCAACGTACCTTCGGAATAACGGACCCTATCTTATTTTGGGATCAGCGAACCTTCGGAATAACGAACCTTCGAAATAGCGAGCCTTATTTCATTTTCGGATTTACGAACCTTCGGAATAACGAACCATATTTCATTTTCGGATAAACGAACTTTCGGAATAACGAACCCTAGGTCATTTTTGGATTAACGAGCCTTCAAAATAGCTAACCCTATTTTATTTTCGGATCAACGAACCTTCGGAATAACGCCACAAATGTTCGGATTAACGAACCCTTTTTCATTTTCGGACTAACGAACCACTAATAGGTATAGGGAATTTGCATGTTTCGGATCAACGAACCTTCGGAATAACGAACCTTCGGAATAACGGACCCTATTTTATTTTCGGATCAGCGAACCTTCGGAATAACGAACCTTCGAAATAGCGAGCCTTATTTCATTTTCGGATTAACGAACCTTCGGAATAACGAACCATATTTCATTTTCGGATAAACGAACCTCCCGAATAACGAACCCTTGGTCATTTTTGGATTAACGAGCCTTCAAAATAGCTAACGCTATTTTATTTTCGGATCAACGAACCTTCGGAATAACGCCACAAATGTTCGGATTAACGAACCCTTTTTCATTTTCGGATTAACGAACCACTAATAGGTATAGGGAATTTGCGTGTTTCGGATCAACGAACCTTCGGAATAACGAACCTTCGGAATAAAGAACAGCACCCCATGAGTACATGCCTTTAAAAAAATTCCAGCTGTATATATAGCAAACTAATTTTCACGAAACATGATGGAATCTATAATAAAGGAGACATTGTTTTATACAATATTTATGTAGTGAACATGGTGCACATTCGAAGGCAATCCGCTGGAAGGTGCCCAAATTTACCCCTACCTTCACAGATCCGGATATAACATGCATTACACGAACGTTATAGTTGGTCTCATTGTACATAACTTTAAAAAGTCGTTCCGGCGGGGTCTCCCACGAGTCCGACATCAGCGAGTTATACGGCCCACCAGCTCGACATTGAAAGAGGCCCATGGGTCATACACCACACGAGTCAGAAACAGTAGGTACCTATATTCAAGTTTCAAGTTTATTTAGCCAATTCATTAAACATTTGATATTTTACAAAAGGATACAGCATTAAGAATAATGAATGGTTTGGGACCCCAAAAGAAGCAGAGCTTGTAAAAAAGGGGTCCCGGATAAACATATAAAACAAAGCAAAACATACTGAAGTTTTAAACATATTAACAAGAAGTATAATAGTAACATATAGACAGATGCAACACAAGCACACACACACACACACACACACGCACACACACACATTCAATCACACAAACACGTGTCACAAAAACGCTCATGCACATACATATAATTCACATGAAATTGCAGAAAGATACTTTCTATTTTACTATACTTTTAAATTCAGCTTCCCTGATCAATTCTTGTTTTACAAATTTCCCTCAAGATAGATGCGACATGTACGTTTAAAGTTGGATAGTGTTGAGGCTGACCTAATTCTCAATGGCAAATTATTCCATTCTCTAATACAAACATATACAAATGAATTTTGGGCAGTTTGAGTTCTTGCAAAGGGTTGATGAATGAGATTACTTTTACGCGTATTATAAGCATGAACGGTAGAATTTAACACAAACGCATCCTTCATGAAAGATTTCGGATCACCTTGTGTCTTAAACATAAAAATCAAGCAACTCAAGATAACTAATTTTTCAAATGGCAAAATATGAAGTTGAATAAACAATGGCAAACTTGGACTTCTATAGTTTGAATTTGTAATATACCTTACAGCTTTTTTCTGAAGAACAAACAACTTATCTATATGAGTCTTATAAGTATTTCCCCAAGCTACATTACAGTACATTAAATGAGGCATAACTATGGCATTATTCAGAGTAATTAAGGTTTCTTTTGGTAAATAGAGACGTAACTTAGATATGATACCAACACTACGAGAAACTTTAGTACAGACGTAACTGACGTGGTCTTTCCACGATAAATATTCATCGACTATAACGCCTAGGAATCGTACATTTTGGCTTCGATCAATCTGGTTACCGCCTATAACCAGTGGAACAATGTCATTTTGGATTCTTTTCCCTCTTAATCTAAATACAACATATTGAGATTTGCTAGTATTCAATAATAGTTTATTACAACAAAACCATTCAAATATATTACCAATTTCCTCATTTACAGAGTTTATTAAGGGTAACTAAATAGTTGTGGTGGGCAAGTAAGCAAGTGTCATCTGCAAAAAGCGAATAAGTAAACAAGCTAGATGAATTGATAATGTCATTAATATAAATAAGGAACAATAAAGGGCCTAGGACTGAGCCCTGTGGAACACCACATGTTACTTGCCTCGACAGTGATTTAACTCCATTTACCGTTACACATTGCTGTCTATTTTGCAAGTAATCTTTAAACCAAGCTAGAGCTACCCCACGAATACCATAATGCTCAAGCTTACACAGGAGTATCGAATGGTCAATAGCATCAAAAGCCTTCGACAAATCTAAAAATATACCAATACAATACCTGCCACTATCAATAGCATTAACGACAGTATTCACTAAATTCAAGACACCCATGCTCGTGGAACATTTTTTCCGAAAACCAAATTGCTGTGGAATCAAAACACTATATGATTGAAGATAATCATCCAATCTTTTATACACAATTTTTTCAAGGATCTTTGAGAAAATGGGCAACAAAGCAATTGGTCTATAATTTTCTATACATTTGCTATCATTCTTTTTAAATACAGGGATTACATTTGCTAATTTCAATTTTTGTGGAACAATTCCTTGTGAAAGAGACTTGTTGAAAATATCACACAAGGGATCAGCAATATACTATATACAACTCTTTACAACCATTGGAGATACATCATCTGACCCACATGATTTTGATGGGTTTAGGGCAGTAGCAAATTTTATAATTTCATGAACAGATGTTGGAGTAAAATACAATGATGAGGAGTGACTTTGCACAGATAAATATTCTAGAAATGAACTTTTGGCAGCGGGTATATCATTGGTTATCTTTGAGGGCAAATCAATAAAATATTTATTAAAATATTCAGCTTTATGTAAATCTGACTGAAGTGTAATGCCATTATGGTACATTTCACTCGGAATTAATGGTTTCTTCCCTCTCCCTAATAATTCATTTATGTGATACCATGTCTTCTTAATATCATATTGAGTAGACCGAAAAACATTATCATAATACCTCTTTTTGCTCTGTCGGACAGCAGAAGTCAACAAATTTTTATATACCACATACTTTTTAAAGTTTGCATCACTTCGATCTTTAATAAACCTAGAGTACAACTTATGCTTCTTATTAATAAATTTCAGGAGGCCTGGGGTAATCCATGGTTTTCTACATTTTTTCTTTGACTTCTTCTCAACTAAAGGAAAAATTGAATCATATAATATCAAAAAAGTATCAATAAATTGTTCATAAGAGTCATTAGCATCATACAAATCATACAAACAAGACCAATTAACGTCAGATAACTTTTGCTTGAAAACATTAATCTTCTCTTCATTAATAACACGCCGAAATATTTTACCTTTGCTGTTAACAGCTATAACAGCATCTCCTTTATTGATGCTAAAAATGGGCATATGATCAGAAAAATCTGAGCACAGAATACCAGAATGAAAATAGTCTTTAACACAGTTTGTAAATATATTATCAATTAAGGTTGCGGTTGAAGACGTAACACGAGTTGGTTTATTAATTAGGGAGAATAGACCATATGAAGTCACAAAGTCGACAAAATCTTTAACTTTATTATCTACATTAATATTTAATAAATTTACATTAAAGTCGCCCATAATATATATTTTCTTATTTTCTGCACTCACAATTTCCATTGTATCATCAAATCTATCAATAAACGATCTTATATCAGCACCAGGCGCTCTGTACACACATCCAATAACATATTTAGTGTTTGTAGCATTCGCTTCTATAAACAAAGATTCATAATACAAATTTGTATCAGATAAGTCACTTCGCAGCCGAAAGTCAATTCCCTCCTTTATATAATATGCAACCCCACCACCTTTTTTATTCAACCGACATGACTGAATAAAAGAATATCCAGGAATGTTAAATATAGCTACATCTGTTGAAGGTTTATACCAAGTTTCGGTTATACCAATCACAGTAAAATCATATTTTATACTGGATAAAAACACAACAAAATCTTCAAAATTTTTATAAAGGCTCCTAGAATTAACATGCAAAAGTGACAGTTTATTTTTTTCACTGTAACGAAAATCAGGGCAATTGATATAACTACAGTCATTACCTACTATATAGGAAGACAAGACCAGCGAGTACGACACTAGACCAAAAAAAAAAAAAAAAAAAAAAAGGCTCATGAGTATGACACTACGCGAAAAAGGGCCCATGAGACAGAGTAGGCTACGCGTACATTAACCCAATAAAGCCCGGGGGCACGTGCTTGTGCCCCCTACCAAATTTTCATTTGCCACTTCTACGCCCTTTACCTGATTTCAACCAATTTTGGTGATTACTAAATTTTTTTGATATATGATTTATATATATCCGATATTGCTGGTTGCCATGGCAACCGTAAACTGACAACCACGTCCGTCAGATTCTGCACGGTTTTCTGTTCCATTTTCAGTTAACGATAATTATAACAATGGAATAATGGAGGTTTCTTGGCTGTAATTTGCCGAAGGACCAAAATGTGAAGTAGATATGGTCGTGAATCACCCTAAAATGGTCTTATTATTTCCTTTTATATTTTATATATCATAGTCATCAAACAATAATCGAAAATACGGCATTTTCCAAAGATTATCCTTTCATTTTGTGTCATTTTCGCACAATCTTTGCCTGTAGTATCATTTCTTTATATTATTATCAATCTGAAAACTCAAAATTCCAATATTATGGAAATATAAAATATGATACCAATATAATGTACCTATCTCAAGCAATATATCATAGCTCTCATAATATCTCTTTGTAATGTACGGTACGGAATAGCGCCCCCACGTGACCTTGAGAAATTTCAACCATAACAAATAGTGAAGGTTGACTTGCTTATCCTTTGTGGCAAATATGAAAATGATTGATATAAAATGAAAACATTGTGTACGGTGGACTCCCGTTACAACGAAGTTCTTTGACCGGCGATTTTCTTTCGCTGTATGGAAATTTCGTTATAACCGAGCAATATACTTAGAGTGGATAACGATGCGACCTGATTTTTTACTTCGTTGTAACCGGAATTTCGTTATAACCGTATTCGTTATAACGGGAGTGCACTGTACTGGGGATAAAGAAATATAAAGAAAAAAAACACATGATTTTAGCATATTTCCCATATCTTTCTTTATACTTTAGTAAATAGCACCCTCAATAGGTAACCGTGAAAATTTTCAAATGTTGGGTCATGTAGAGTATGAGTTGCTCTATACCTATGTGTCAAATATGACGGTGATAAATCATATAATAACGAAGTTATATGGAAGCATAATGTGCCCCCCCCCCCCCGCCTTGGGCCTGGAAGGGGTCCAAATAGCTTGGGCTTTATAGGGTTAAGCCCCGTGATGTAATGTCGGACTATGGGTATTGTTTACCTAGTGTCGGACTCGTGGGCCTTGTTTGCCTAGTGTCGGACTCGTGTACCTTTTTTGCCTAGTGTCGGCGACTCACGGGCCTTATTTGCTGTGTCGAACTCATGGGCTATATTAAAGGGACAGTACAGTTTTGGTGGAGATGAGAATTAGGTTTTTAACTTTTTGCGAGATACCAAGAAAACACTTATGATATAGTACAGAACATACCATTGTAAGAGGAATTCAAAGTTTGTTTGATGAGGATCGGGTTTGGAATGACTGAAACATCAAAAAACAAAGTAAAACAAAGCGATCCTAATAAAGTGTGGGTCCCACACTTTATTAGAATCATTCTTTTTTGATGTCTCGGCCATTTCAAGACCGATTTTCATCAAATAAACGTTGAATTCCTCATAGAATTACATGCTATTTCACATTTTATAAGAGGTTTCTCATTATATCACCAAAAAATGTTAGAAACCTGAAATTAGGTCTCAACCATAACTGTACAATCCCTTTAAGCCCTCCAACGTATGCCTTATGAGTGTCGGACTCACGCCGTGCACTCGTTCAGACGGTGTGGCAAAGATACTTGTTTTCACTTAATGTAATAGCAATGATGGATAAGACATTGTTCTACAATATCTACAGGATGAGTGTAAAAATATACACACTTAGAAATTGGCATTTATAAAAAAAAAAAAAAGCTATGAATGAAAGGTCATCATGCATGCTTGGAAAGATCATATTATCTGTAATCATTCGGTATGATGTTTTAGTAATATCTGTTCACGCTTGGATGAGCACGAGGCATTGTTTGCGTACAAAAGTAAAAAAATCGACATGCACAAGAGTATAAAAGGAGAGAATAAAATGAATGTATCAAATGAGACGCATTGCATGTGCTTTTATTCAAAAGCAAAGTCGCACAGATACACAAGGCTTAAACACACTTACACACACACACACACACACATTTTATTTTTTCTATAAGAGTGCGAATTCGACTTATGCCAAACTGTGGTAATGCTTAGACGGCTTGTGCCGAAAGGGCGGGTTGAGTGGTGGCGCGTCGCGTTAATGGGAACACCATCCTTCGTCGAAAGCCCCCCCCCCCCCGGTTTTGCCGAAAGGGTGCGTTGGGAGCGCTGCATCGCGTCGCGTTGACTGGAACCCCACCCTTCGTCCAAAGCCCCCCCCCCCCCCCCCGTTTTGCCGAAAGGGTGCGTTGGTACTTTTTCTCATGTAGTATTAACCCTATAAAGCCCAAGTTATTTTGACCCTTCCCAGGCCCAAGGGGGGGGGGGGGGGGGGGGGGGGGAGGGGGCACATTGTGCCCCCCTATATAACTTTGTTGTTGTTTGATGTTTCATAGTCACATTTGGCACATGGGTAGAGCAACTCATAGTTTACATGACCGCATACTTTAATTTTTTCAAGGTCACACATAGAGGGCGCTATTTACCAAAATATAAAGAAATACGTAGGAAATATGCTAAAAACATGATTTTTCTGTATAATTTCTTTATCCCCAGTATGTATGTCTTATCATAGACCAATGTTTTTCATATTTGCCACAAATGATCTGCAAGTCAAAGCTCATTATTTTTTATACTTGAAATTTCTCAAGGTCACCACATGAGGGCGCTATTCATAACAAAATAAAGAAATACATTATGAGACCTAAGATGTATTATTCGGGGTAGGTACATGCATAGTTATCGTATTTCATATTCCCATAATATCGGAATTTTAAGTTTGCAGATTGATAATGTGACAAACAAATATCAGAGGTATAACTTGGGTGAAGGAATCAAAATGACACAAAATAGAATGGCAATCTTTGGAAAATACTGTTATTTTCAAGTATCTCTATTATATCTATTGTTTTATGGCATTGTCACAGAAAAACAAAGGAAATAATAGGAAAAACATTTCAGGGCCATAATTACTTCACATTTTGCTCCTTCAGCAAATTTCAGCCTAGAAACGCTCATTTTATACATTATAATATGGTTAATTTGAATTGAAACAAAAATATGCAAAATCTGACTGACATGGTTGTCAGTTTATTGTTGCCATGGCAACCAGCAATATCAAATATAGCTAAATTATATATCAAAATGTTTGGAATAAGATTTTAGGAAAAGTCACCAAATTTGGTTAAAACTGGATTAAGGGCGAAGGAGTGGCGAATGAAAATCTGGTAGGGGGCACAATGTGCCCCCCCCCCCCCTTGGGCTTTATAGGGTTAAAAGATGAGTTTTGAATTTATATTTAACCAACTGATATTAAACAACAAATAACAATTAGACCAAACAGTAATTGGACGAAATGATGGCTAGACCAACTGGTTATTAGACCAACTGATATTAAACAGTCTATTAGACCAACTGGCTGTAGACCAAGTGGTAATAGAGTGTAAACCGATCCGGACGATAGCCTCTTTGAAATGGTTATTTGAAGGTTAAATATAAATTCAAAACTTGTCTTTTAATATTACATGAGAAAAAGTACCAACGCACCCTTTCGGCAAAACGGGGGGGGGGGGGGCTTTGGACGAAGGGTGGGGTTCCAGTCAACGCGACGCGACCCAACGCTCCCAACGCACCCTTTCGGCAAAACCGGGGGGGGGGGGGGGCTTTGGACGAAGGGTGGTGTTCCCATTAACGCGACGCGCCACCACCCAACCCACCCTTTCGGCACAAGCCTGCTTAGACGTGATGTTTGATTTTAAAAAAAAAATGGGTATTTGAATATAATTCGTTTTTGCAGATACAAATTACATCCCTAACAAAATAGAACATACAAAACACATCAAAAAAAAGCACAGTCACACTCATACAGTTACACACACACACACACACACACACACACACACACTTTACCAATTTACCACACTCTGACCCTTCACCTTGACATCCCATGTACTTCCTGTACTTTCTATCCCCAAGAAAGATTGCTGTTGCGGGGTAAACTGAGGACACATCATGTTTGCCCTATATGTTACGCCGGCAAAGTCAAGAAAACCGCACAGACTCACACATAAGGGTAAAAACTTCTTGAGATCTGCCTTTCTTTGAGAATAATTTGCCCTATTAGTGCTTACGTAATGCCTGCCATTAAGGTCAGGCAAGGCACGAGCTCGAAAAGACAAATATCATTTGAAACCAAGTCATAATATTTCGTCATGAACATTATTCTGTAGAATCAAAAATGTCCCTTTTCATATCAAAATGGAACTTAAATTAAATAATAATGCCATATAATGAAAGTTTAGTGCATTCACTTCATAATAAATTGTTTCTCCCGAAGGAGTCGGTCAGTCTGCACCTTCATGTGTCATGTGATGCAAATGTGTGTGTTCGTGTGTGTGTGTGTGTGTACGTGCATGTATTTCTGTATGTGTTCCTTAAGTGTGTGTATGTGAGCGTCAGTGAGTGTAAGCCTTGTTGGTGTGTACGAGCGACTTTTCATCTTTAAAAACAGCATAAGCAATGCATTTTATTCGGTACATTACATTTATTCTCTCACACTATATACCTTGCGAGTTGATTTTTGCACTCTTGCGAACAATGCTTCCTGTTCATCCATTCGTGAACACACATAAAAATGATACAAATGATTCAGGATAAGATATACTCTTTCAAATGTATGATAACCTTTCGTTCATGGCAGGTTTGTAAGACAAATTACGATTTTCTTTAGTGTAAACATTTTTAACTCACTCTAAGTCAAAAGGGTGCACATGATTTAAAAGGTCATCCAGCAGACACTTTTCTTTTCATCAACCATGGCATTGATAGGGGAAAGATTGTTCTGGAATCTCTCTATAAGGGGTGCACATTCAAAGGTAAACCATTGGGAGGTGTCCACAATTACCCCTATACCCTCACATCGGTACAAAATATGCATTATAGCAACGCGAATTTGCACAGCTGCTGTTGTAGGTGCGCATAACTTCCACCTTTGGCAGGAAACATCCTTAATGTATGAGACCTCAATTTTGGACAGGAATGATATTTCAGTGTATAGTTTTCGCATTTTTTAAACGCATGGTCAAACATGAAATGTATACAAACTCACATCAATCATAGGCAGGGGTAGCATGTTATCTTTTCGAAGAGGAAATGTGCACCAAAAGCCAAATCAATGATATTCAAACAAGTTTGTATACTTTCTACTACAGATAGAGCACAATATATAATGAGTACATTATCTTATCATTGTAAATCTTAAAAATGACCTCAATGCAAACTTCCCCGCCATGTTAGTTACGATAAAAAAGAAATAATGGTTGACCTCCATGATACAGATTGTGAAATAGACATAGTCACATTTCTTTCATAATATAGAGGAGTCATTGCAACTGATTGACAAATTGCCCTACATCGACGTAAATGAGCACTGAATTGATCAGTGTTTTGGTAGTAGCCATGATAAAAAAAAATAATGGGCGTGCATACTCGAGCTGCAGGATTCGAACCTACGACCTCCTGATCACCGGACAGGCGTCATCTCCACTAGACCACCGAACTTTCGCCCGAAAGCTTGTGTTGGTTCTAACCCTTATAGAATGCAGCGGGTACTGCGTAATTATTCAAATTCATGAAATTCTTCCGTCGAGGTGTTTTCATTGCATCTGATTGACAAATTGCCCTACATTGACATAAATACTACGTCGATGTATGATGTCGTCAATTTTCTGTATTTTTCTTTTACTGGAAGTATTAATTAAATCTGAATCTGAATCTGAAAAAAAAAAACATCTCGACGGAAGAATTTCATGAATTTTAATAGAGGAGTCATATTATGCTTTTGTAATGAATGAGAGTACATTTATATTCTGAGGAATTATACAAACTTAACAGTTGCTTAAGGGCGATCATCATTTTCTTATTCCTAATCATTATTATCATATCTTGACTCACAATGCATCTACAGGAGAATTTTAAGCGGGCCTATTAACCTCAGCAAGGTTTTACCAGTTTACCATGGGCAGAGACTCACAAGAGGCGAATTATTTGTCTTCAGATCAAGAGCTGGTAAAGCACAAGACGTCACTGGTCATGGTGTTGACTTGACTGGAATAAATGACTCACGTGACAGGAGGAATACCAGTGATGATTAGACACTACCAACCAATATCTTTTTCACTTTTTTTCTTTACTGGCCTTTCCATGATATATGCTATGACTCAAGATAACACTGAAGGTGCAAGTGCAGACTCGATGGATTAATCACCGCATTTTCCAATGTCAAGCTTTGGATTCTAGTCCCGTACAATTGCCAGATATTATACTGTCTTAAAGTAAAGAATGGCTGTGCAAGTTTGTGAATTTGTAAATATCTTGATTTTTTTCAACGATATCATACATCAATAAAAACTATTCTGTTCTTACAATTTGTATGTGTACATCCGAAAGCTCAGCATGATTATTTAATCACGATGTCACTCATGACTTATGGTAAAATGCTTGAAATGAATCCTGAAAATGTTTTATATGCTCAATGTTCTTTGATTAGGTCTGTCCTTTTGAACATAAAGAAATTTATACATTGAATTCTCGTTACCAGATTTTGAGTTAGCAAGCAGGGACCACATTACGTGAGAGAGAAAAAAATACGATTTTTCCAGATATTATCCGGAGTAGTTAATTGATCATTAGTGCAAGAGCATACTGCTCATACAGTAGAGGCTGCCTGATAAAGCGAGTTGGTTCTGTGTGTGTTCTTAGTGTGGCAAGATCCTGTTCATGCGTAACGCAATGAGAGATGTATACTTCTACTACTACCACCACCACCACCGTACTACTTGACGAACGCATATCAATTACGCCATACCTTGTCAAAATGTTAATATCTCTGAAATAACCAGCTGCACTGTATATGCAGCATCGGTACTACTCAATGATTAATACAACAGGTTCTATCTGTAATTCCAGAGTCCGATAACTTATTTATAAGACACTTGTTTGTTAGGAAGTGTGCCAACCAAAATATCAGTTAAGAGCATTAACCATGACAGGTGCAGCAAAATTAAGTGTTTTACAATTTATGCCATCATATGCTATCAAAATGATGTTGATATTCGGGACTGAATAGACTATTGATTCTCGTACATGAATTTGTTATGTAAGCTATACTCTATGCTTCTCGGGTTTGGTAGTGGTGGAAGAGTAAGACTCTCCGTGAGGTAACGTAATGCTTCAATGGGAGACGGTGACATGCCATCAGCCTCCCTAATAAAATGTACAGTAGGCTTACATGTGTATAAAATTATATCCTTCTGATCATTATACAAGTCTATTTCTCCGATATCCTTGGCACCCAGTGCAGCTGGTGACTGTATCCAACAGTGTATCAAGTGTCTGTACAAAGCATTTATATTAAGCTTTAACTTTGTGTATGTGAGTGCATATCACCCCAATAAGATGTTTCGCTTCTTTATCTCTTTTTTGTTAATAAACAGGACTATATTATTATAGCTTTACACAAGTGCCTGATTTCATTGGTTGCATTGATTTGTTGGGTGAGGTGTTTTATGTACAAATGTTGTCTTATTTGTGGCTTGAAAAGAAATAATTTCATATGATTGTATAGTGTATTGACACTCCTTTGATAAATATACAGTTACTTATTTTGATACATGTACAGCATCTCATCCTCTAGATACACACTAAGAAAAAAAGGTTCAATAAGGGAGCTAGAAGGGTTCGAAGTCGCGAAAATGGGTGCAAACTACACGATTTGAGAAAATGGTGGAACTTTGCTTCTTATATGGTTCATTTTGGGTTCGATCTTGCCACGGTCATTGACGGTGCAATATTACGCCCCAAACTAGTCTCAAAACAAAGGCCATCCTATGGTGTTGCTCGGCACTAAAATGCAATATTACATATCCTTGTGCTGATATTATGAACATATATTTTTTGATATCAGGAAACTTAAATTTCTTTCATATTCTATAGTCATTCATCGAGAGTATATTTTCAAATTAAGTTGAGTCCATGATGAAAGGGGTCTACTAAAAAAACAAAAGTAGAATACCTGATTGCTTGTCTGGTATTGACCAATCACATTGTACACATAACCTAGGAGGTTTAACAGATGAAGTTCCAACTGGATGTAATTATTCAAATAGTCGTCAGATTTCTATTGCTATACAAAACAATTCCACAGGTGCATTTGTGCCTTCGCTGATCGGGATTCGATGCCGCCGTCTCACTGAGCAATCTGAAGATTCATTTTGGACGTTTACATAATTTTGGCTATATTTTGCTTCAAATTAAATCCTATACTTTAAGATAAAAACATATAAAACAAAAGTCAATTCTGAACAGAAATATTATTGTGCAAAAGTGTTAATCAGAGCTGTTTCATGTGAAAGTGTTTAAACTGTACCCTGGATAGCCGGTTTATTTTATCACTTTTCCTCATGATTCTGACAAAGCAAACTGATATGAATCTTCAAATAGAATTCTCTATCAATAGAAACATCAGATTACTGCCCAGGCATGCCTATTAGAATAATGTTCGTTTTATTTCATTTTTTTTTTGAGCAATTTCTATTCGTGTATCCCCGTGTCTTTAACATTCACCTAACCTATCTCTTATTGGTTGGGATGTCGAAACGTAATTACCATTACAAAGACATATCTTCCTGTTTGTGGTTCATTCTTGCTAAGGTGCAATATTGAGCCCATAACAAGTCTCAAAGAAAGACCCATATGGTGTTGATTGACACTTGAATACAATATTGCATACCGTCGTGGTGCTACTATGTACATGTTTTTTTAAAGACATCATAAAACTTGATGTTCTCCCATAATTTCATAATCATTCATCGGAGCATCTTTAAATGAAGTTGAGTCTTTGATGAAAGGGTCTGCGAACAAGCTAACGAAGAATACTTGACTGCTCGTCTGGTATTGACCAATCGAAATGGAATATGTCACAGCATTCCCTGCATGCTTACTGTGCGATGATGGAATCAAACCCTACTACACGCTAAAGATTTTCGTTGCGACTCGATCTCGGGACAGAAAAAAAAAAGTCAATATTTTTTCAAGGCCCTCAAATCTGGAATTCCATCCACTCTGATGTGAAATGTAAGAAAACGGTACAAAGTTTTAAGGAAGCTTTAAAACGTATTTTACTTGAAAGGTTTTCTGGAAGTTACCAATATCATTTTACGAATTCATAAGAGACTAGCAAGATAGGGTGTATTTGTGAAAATGACATCTTGTGTATTGCTAATATGCGCTGGTCCATGTTTTTGTCTGTGTATGCATGTGTGTGTATGTGTGAGTGTGTGTGTGTTTGTGTGTGTGTGTGTGTGCCAATGTTTTTCTCTGTATATACAATGTATTTACTTTTCCGGGATTAGTTTTAAATAAGGCCAATTGCCTTCTCACACACCCCTTCACTTGATATCTTTTGCTGTTTGTTTGCTTTGTTTGTTTGTTTGTCACATTGTCATTTTATTCATACCATTGTCACATTTTATGTATGCATATTTTATTGAGTGAACGTAAAGGAAATGATAAACTAAAATCATTTAGAGAGCAAACTCGCGGATATATAAGGGTGCAAACTACACGATTTATTTGTAAGGGTTGATTTTTTTCCCCCTTTTTTTCATGGATTCATGCACGGTAAAGCCTAAAGAGTAAAATGCATGCACATGAAAAATGTAAGCACATGTTTCCGTGTGCTTGCGAACACCACATTTTAGAATGAATAAAGACTAGCTGTGATAGTGGAATTTCTCATGAATAAATAATAAAGCATTAAAACCCTAGCTATTGTTCAACACCAATGTCAGGGTGTTAACCACATACTCCCATACACACCCATTGACCCCTGTGCAAAGTGAAAATTTTGTACAGAGGGTTGAAAATAGAGCAAAATCTGTAACCTAACTGTGAAATTGATCATGGATTTCATGAAACTGATTTGTGTTTTAAACCACCTCCAACGAAATTGTACACTATACAACTATCTCCCATATCAATGATAGTGTTATCTGATATATAGTTACTGAATTATTAAGAATCAAAAGTGGAATTTTTTTTTAAACGCCTATTAATCCATAGAATACATTCGATGCAAAATAATGACATGGATGTTTCCTAGAGTGTCAATTCACGGACCCAGTAGTTTGGTCACCTGGTGTGGGCATGTTCATTCTTTTCTTGAACATGATTTATGAATTCAATGAATTGTTGAGTCGTGCGAACTTATGTGCACATAAGTTGACTCCCAGATGGCTCATTGTACAGCTCGTTCATGCGTGTTTGAGCTGAGCATCTAGCGCAAATTCCATTTCCATAGCAGATCAGCTCTTCTGAGGCTTTTCATAGCGGCTTACTGCAACTCTGACTTCAAAATTATTTTATCCACTTCATGATATCAAGACCCCGCAGATTCCTACCACGTGGAAAATGGTGAGTTAAAACATCATCGTAAAGCATGATCTGAAATATCCATAATGTTCTCGACCAAGGCCTTACTCTCGATATTACCCTTCATCAAATTTCTTGTATCTGTTATGTTTTTGGTTGTATAGCCATGTCTTATAATGTAGGCTTGCAGGCAGTAATATTAAAATGTTCATTTTAGAGTTCTGTTAAAACTGGCTAGTTTTATGCGTGCTGTTTTCTGTTCTATTTTGTTTTGTTTCGTAACCATTCTGTGGAATTAGAGCAGCTTTAGCGATAAAATGTCTTGCTAAAGACGTCATGGCATTCCGATTTCAGATTTCAAATTCATTTATTGTTCATTTAGGAAATTCTTTTTGTTGGTACATGGGCGTGCACATAGGAATATCTACATACATGCATAAACTCACATATATTCATGTACATGTACACATTATAAATGATACAATTTTTACTACATACACAATTATACAAGCATGATTTATACTCACAATACAGTGAACACATACATAATCACAAATTTCAAGTAATTCTTTATATTTACCGATCAACAACAAAACAAAATAGTTAAGAAAACGTGGAATCGGATATTCCTATAGGAAGTGTATCCTTAACATAACCTTTACGCCACCTCCCCTCCCCCAACACAAACACACATCCCCAAGGATAATACATCGCGTCGTGCCATACCACATTTGATTAATAACGAATAAAAGGAACGGAACTGAAGTTGATGAATAATTGTTGATAAACTTATGGATAAATAGACTATTGTACTAACTAAACTTATAATGGCAAACATTGCACGCTTATCTTTATGCTGGGATAATAATTTTATTCTCTGTAGTCAGGTAGTGTATGTGGTGGACTTAAGTACACCCTGTATGCAGCAAGGCAGTGCATAAAAATTGAACTATACATTAAGCTGCCATGGAGAGAGTTATGTAGTCACATTTACATAAGTTAGCTCTTCTGCAAAATTATTACACACGCATGAACAGTGGCCTTGAACTCATGACACTTGATTTTCCTTTTCAGGTATTCAAGCAAGATACAATAATTTGCGCGCATTCTCCTGATCACGTAAACTGATATGCAATTCTGAAGGACAGAGTGATTCCTCAACAGAATATGTAAGTTTCATTAATGGATTAATCCGTAATACATGTACACTTGTATATGTATTTTCAGGTTATTGATTCATCTAGATTTTCAGCATGTGATATCCGTGAAGTATATTATATTAAAGCGTATTATTACACATGAACGCAGTTTTATCAGTTACTATAATGTAGCCACCGTTTAGTGGGTTGCGGAAAATTTGATAAGACTATAGTGCAATTTTTGATACCATCTATAATCGAGAGATATGTTACTCAAGTGGACCATTGCGATCATTCATTCTTGCCTTTTCCGTTCTACGTCTTCTCAGTTTTTTTGGACTTTTTCCTGAAAACTCCATGATGGATTGTAACTCATACAGGCAGCATCTCTACCCCGCAAGAATCTTCATTTTTTTTTCATTTTTTATTTATTTATTTATTTATTTATTTATTATTTTATTTTATATTATTTTATGTATTATTATTTTTTTTTTATTTTTCTATTTATTTATTTATTTTTTTTTGGGGGGGGGTAATCTTCTTTTCTGTAACCAGTATTATCAAAGTAAATCAAATCAATGTTATGAATAAGTAGAGGGGGCTATATTTTCACTTTTTTGTGTGTGTGGTAGCAGGATTAGAGGTGTCAACCATAATGGGCATCATTACACCCATTGCCATGGCCAGCACCCGGACCATCATCTGTGGCAAGCTCAGCAACGGCTGAATGGCTGAGGTCTATAAGTCTTACTCCTTTCCTAACTGTGTAAAATATACAGCAAACTGATGTTAAATTGGCATGTAATTTGATGTTGTCTTACTTTGTTATTTTATGTTATGAAGACTTTGAGTTGGTCAGGAAAAATGTGGGAATATTTGAATATGCCCAATGTCATAAATGTATGCAGGCCTACATAAAAGGTGTGTATTTTCATCTCAGTCCAAATTCGCCACATTTTTCTTTTCAACATGACTTTACTCAGGCTATTCCACATTTATTCTTTTTTTTTTCAGCTCTAACATAGTGATGCCGGCATGCTGTCTTCTAATTCCCTGTCTGCCTGGAGAGGACATGCTGTATGTCTGTGACAAAGTAAGTGCTGCACTTTTATTTTTTTTATGGGAGACGGGAATTCCATCTGCTTTGTGACTAGAAATATAAGAGGAATATTTCTTTGCAACATTATCATGTTTTACTTATATGACAAAGAGCTGAAATAAATCTATCCGACCGGATTTGTTTAGAAACCAATATCAAAGCTTAAAGGGATGGTATAGTATTGGTGGAGGTGAGGATTTGGGCTTTTAACTTTTTGTGATATACCAAGAACCTACTTATGAAATAATAGAGAGTATGCCATTCTAAGAGGAATTCTAAAGATTATTTGATAAAAATTGGTTTTGAAATGGATGAGCCATCTAAAAACAAAATAAAACGCAGCGATCGTGATAAAAAGTGAGTCCTATATTATATTATTATTGCTCTGTTTTGGATATCGCAGGTATTTCAAAACCATTTCTCATTATTTCAGCAAAAGACGTTAGAAACCTGAAGTAGATCTATGCAATCAATTTAATTTTCCATTTTCTGGTCAATGGTCATAGTTGCAACCTGTTAGTTTATGTAAGCAACAAAACCGCCTATAGTGTAAACGACCTATTTCCTTCGAAATTTTATTCAGTCATTATTTATTCATGCCAAAATCTCTTTCAGAACCTGGAAGGACTAAATCCCACAATCTTCACTGTGAATGCTGCGCACTATTTGGCTGGATGGTTGTGAAATCTGCCCGAATTCCTGTATACAATCGTGTCTTCCTTCGCTACAATGTTTCCGGCCTGCTGTGCTCTGTGGCTTTCAGTATCCCAGACAAGGCAGAAACACCCGATGCATACTTCAGCAGTACATTGCAAGCCTTGATCTGAACAGGCAACTATCACGAAGAAAAACCTACGGCATTTCATTAACAATATTGTTCAATAATTGTCTTGATATAGTTTACCAGCCTAATGTTTTCATGGTGTATACTTTTACAAGGAATTGTCACCAGAGAAATGATGTTGTTCAGCTTGTCCCTCCGTTCGTACATCAGTCTGTTATCGATTATGGCAACGTTGTATCACGAAGGGAAATGAAACGAAAAGTACAAGTGGACAAGTTAATGCAGGGAGATTACTTTAGCAGTTGAACACATCGTCACAAATTGAGGAATATCGGAAAATCCGTTGAAGAGCTATATATACACATATATTTAGAGTTTCAGTGCCGCCATTACGAGATGAGAAAGCTACATCTTTGACGACAACCATGGAAAATTATGTAAAGAAATGTAAAGAAAATAGGCATAGTTTCACGTTTCTAGCATTACAAAAGGAGCACTTGATTTACTTCTTCCAGAAGGGGGTGGGGGTAATATTACCCTTAACATTATGGCAACGACAAATAAGTGGAGGCAATTTGTACTTTTCATTTAGAATCAGATTTTATGGAATTCCCTTGATATTTTCGTCATATACGTTTCCATACATGAAAGTGACACTGAAACTTTAAAAAATGCATAACTTCCACTGGATCATACGATTTTCCATGTTCACTTATGTGTTCTTATGATATTGCTCCAATCCACGGGTACATTTGGGTTTCATTCCCCTTTAAGTACTGTTTGAGGTATCCAAATGAAACTTTGCATATGTATGTACGACTGGATGAAGTTACTTCTACCACATTGTGGGTGCCAGCGTTCAAGGTCAAATATTGTAGGTCATTGTCAAATTCTACGATGTCATTTCGTGCTCTTTCTTTGTATCTCACCTTGTAAGCACTGTCGACATAGTATTGTGGTGTTCTTTTAATAACTTTCCACACTTTTGAGCTATATGACCACCAAATTCACTCCCCAGAACATCTAAAGATGGCTGTCAAGTGTTGATATTGGTGAAGTCCGACTCCGTCAACAGTCAAAAAGTCAATGAGCTTACATTTGAAAATCAGTGTAATCACAAATTCGATATGTGGGCAAGACATCACTTCGCTTTTACCTTGTTAGATGGTGAATATTTGTGAAGCTTCCGTTTCCAATTCATACAGCATCAGCATACCTTATGTCTGAGAATAGTGGTAAAGAAGATTAGATACTTTGGCAACAGCGTGTAAAATTCGCAAAATTTTATTTTGTGCCTTATTTGCTGAACAAACGTCGTAGGAGGGCTACAACCTGCCAGGCAGTATGGCGGAACAATTACTCTATTATTAGCGTCATAGAATAAATGACAATGATGTAGTTCTGAAGCATGCTATTCATTAGATACTTTTGCAATGACTCCATGTATACTTTTAATCGAACTAGGTATATAATCATCAATGTCTTGTACTTGAATAACGACAGAATGATTTCGGTGAGGAAAGTTTTCTGTCACGTCATTTAGGAATAAGGGAACGTGTCAATATTATGCTATTTGTTCCATAGTTATTTCTGAAGTGGTTAAATGTATTTTCCTTTAAAAAATCATTTTATATATACCTACGTTGCATCCAGATGCTTATTCGTTGAAAAATATGGGCAATGTATTTAAAGGACAAAGATCATACACTAATGGGCCTAGGGTATACAACATTTCACTCGTTGTTGTTGTTTTGCTTTGTTTTGTTTTGTGGGTTTTTTTTAGGGGGGAGGGGGGAGGGGGGGGGGACACGGTTCAAAGTGTCCTGAAACCTTGTATAATACATGCATTTAGTCATGTATGATGCCAAACTGTTCCCGCTCATACAAATGCAGCCGTTTCAAGGAAATAACATAAGATTATTCTAGTATACTCCATGATTTGGTAATGCTTAAGTGGTTCATAAGAGTCCAGTGAAACTGTGTACAGAACAAAAAGTGGATTTGACAATGGCATACGATATCCGCAATTTACTCTTTGACGGGGTCTATCATCCGATTAATATGTATAAGCACGGTAGTCCCCTATTCGGAAACTACAAGTTAGATAAGCTGCAATCATTTTGCACGCGACCATGGCGTTATAGCCAAAGGTGATCTGCAAATCCCTGTGTGCCTACAGAGGATTGGAAAACGTAACAACTTTCTATGTATAGAACAACGAAACAGAAACTGGTGCATGTATTATTCTCAGTCACTTTGTTAGTCATTATGGTGATTTGCTCATTGCAGTTCCGGAATCTCAGCTCGAGGGACTCGAATTGATCACCCAAAACAAAATCTGAATACATAACCATGATAACTGCGATTCTGCCTAGTCTCCATTGGTAGCCCATAAGGGCTGGTATCAAGTTCGATTTTCATATTATAATTATACCTTGTATTTAGATGTTTTCATCGAAATGCCCGTATACCTGAATATGGTATGCGTATGTCAGTTCAGTATCTAAACCATAATAAATTGTAGTCGTAATCTAAGTGCCAAGAATCTCATGATTTGAATAAGTGTGAACACCAAGACATGTCGTGATAAGGACTTTAAGACAATTGGCATCGTCATTATAAAACAAACTCCTAATTGTAAGACATGTTTTAAATTTTAGATAAATTCATGTCTATGCTGGAAACATATCTTTTTGATGATTCATGATGACGTCACTGTTACATGAATATTGTACGCATGGAAATATGTAGGCCTATTCGTTTTAATGCATACAAACAACTTTTTTTTCTTTGTTTTTTTAAAGATATGGTGCATATTACTTTAGAAATGTACGTAGCATGCTTTTGTTTTTTGAGGCTTTGTGTACTGGCAAAAAGCATATCTTATTCTTATAGATTATGTGAATAAGTACGTATTCAAGTACGTTTTGAATAAAACGTATCCAGGCAAATGTATATCATATTTTTACCTCTTCCTTCATGCAGATGTATGCTCTTGCCTAGAGGGTTTGTTTGATAGATAGTGATAGTGCTCACCTCATTGGAAAGGTAATTGGGTAAATATTTGGTTTTAGTATGTCATTCAAACACAACTATAAGTTAACTTCTACATTAACATTTCAAAACTCACAAATTCCACGCACACATTTCATGATTCACAGGATCCAAATTACACCAATCTTATTTACTTTGCAGAGTGGAACAACAGCATAAGTTTGATATGAGCAAACAGGCTTGCATTAGTTCGCACTATTCAAGGTTTAAAGTAGTTAAGTAACCAAATTGTACCTTGTTATGTGATGCTAAGTATATTTACCTTATAGGTATAATGTTGCAAATATGTGGTGCTTATTTCATCCATAACTGCTGCAAAATTGCTTCTTTAAAAGAGCCAATCAGTGTCACTGCCTGTTCCTCTAGAGACGCAATATTGCCCAGTAATCTCAAGGTTCACTTGAGGTTATACTGGGCAACATTGCGCCTCTAAAGGCGTAGACAGTGACACTGACTGGCTCCTTTAAAGAAGCAATTTTGCTGCAGTCATGGATCAAATAAGCACCACATAGGTGCAACATTATACCTATATATATGGAACAAAATCGCACCCTCAAAAGAGGCTACAATCTTGGAACTTAGGGTGCTTCTTTGCGCCCTCACGAAAGGTGTAAAGTTGCACCAAAAGTAGAGGCAAGAGAGGGTGCAAAGTTGCGCCGAAAATTAAAGGGAGAAAGATCGCACCCTCAAGAAAGGTGCATCTCAGCACCAATTAGTGTGGGTGGAAAGATGCACCCTCAAGAAAAGGGTGCAACTTAGCACCACTTAGTGTGGGTGGAAATATGCACCCAAGGGAACCACTTCGCACCCTCAATAAAGGGTGCAATGTTGCACCTTCTTTGGCGTTGCAAAGGTGCACCCACAGGTTGCAAGGTTATACCCTTGCGCAAGGTACCACTTTTGCACCCATTTCTCGAGGGTGCAAGATAACACCCATAGGGAGCCACCAGTGTGACATCACTTTGCACCCTTAAAAGGTGCAAGAATGAATCATTTTTTCTTAGTGTGTATGATTTTTGTATATACTCGGTATGACTAAAATGTGTTAAGTGTCATTTATAGCACAAAACTCAGATGTTTATGTGTCGTATCATCCATTAACGATGATTACGTAAAATGAAGCCAGATCTACATCGTGCTCATGAGTACTGATGCATATGAATGCTTATAAATGATGCATCTGTTTACACATTATACAAATTATAATTACCCTGCGGGTATCACTAACAACTTGATGGCTCTTTCACTCTTTCACCGTGTAAGAAGGTTTCGCTATCATCCAGAGGATGTGATATAATTCTGAACTTTGTTGCCATTTTAGATGACACAAACGTGTACTATATCGTGCAGTCAACTGGCAGGGCAATAGAATACTCAGAAGTCCAGTTTAATGAGAACCCACATGTATAATATGATTAGAATAATAGTACAGTGAATACGTGCAACTTGAACAAAATAGATCCATGTTCGTATTACACATCCAAATTAGATGTGATTTAGTTTAAAAGTAACATGGATGTAAAATCTATAATCCCTTTTCATCCCTTACCTCCACTATATCATGAAGCTGTATGTGTTTTTTGAATGACTGAAACTTTCATGAAACTATGCGTTTCATGAATGACTGATACTACAGGAAAGTATTTATTTCATGTATGACTGATACTACCATGAAACTACGAATTGTCTGAATGACTGAAAATATCTTAAGAATATGTATTTCATGAATCTTTTGATCAATGCATTCTGTTTGAATAATGTATGTTGTGATTATTTTGTAATGCGCAGTAGAGTACATTTTTAGAGTAGCTGTGCAATATAGTTGTCCTTTATTATCATTATTATTATGACTGAAACTATCATTAAATCATTTTGTTAAGAATGACTAAAACTATCATAACTCTGTTTTTTTATGAATGACTGTATCTTGACCCTAAGAAGATTGACCAATCAAATTAACAAATTGTTATCTATGGTTAAGATTCCATCAAATGTAGGTAGACGTACAGTAATGACTCGTAACTACTATACATAGGACATCGTGTAACACGAAGTACTTTGTTTACGAAACACTATAAATACTATACATACATTGACATGATAATGATGTATATTGCGCACATTACGATAATCGGGTAATTTGTATGATTCAAACTGAAAAAAAAAATGAATATCAACTGATTTCAAACCTCAGTGGTAATTTTAAAAAATCCAAAGTGAGAATGAAACTTTTGATTTGGGTTAGTGAGCAAGTCCCTGGTAATGTTGATTTTCTGTATGTAAGTGTGCATTCATATAAAAGTATATCATGCATAATATATTCTTGTTTTTGTTATGAAATGTCTCAGGTAACAGTCTACAAGAAAATGTGCATAGTGAACTTGTGATTAGGAGCGCGGGGTCTGTCTTGTTTACTTTGTCATGGCACATTAAAAATGATGACAGAGGATAAAATATGGAGATTAATATTGTACAAAGAAAAAAGAAAAAATGGTGAAAGTTTGGTCAGTTTATATGCGATTCATGTGTACATGTATAAGAAGTTTTATACTAAACGTATTGATAAGTTGAATACATTTAATTCCCTCTGGGGGATGGTTCTTGTCCTTCATGATTTTTGCAACTTCGTCCAATATTCTTCGCTCAAATGAATTATCAAGAATTGAGGGCAGTCTGATTACGAAAAGTAATGTTTTCTGCAACCAATTCTCACAATTGCTGCTTGTTTGATTGTTTCAAGAGTATACAGTACATTACTTGATATCAATATCCTCACACTTTCTTGGTACGTATGTTTATGTATTTAACGGAGAAATTATTATGTTTATCTGTATATTGCAGATGTTATACAATACATGTACATGTATATCCTCTGCCCGTGAAATGAATACTTAGTGTATCAATATTTCATGAAACTCAAATATCCTGCATGTCATAACAGGACCGGCGCCACATTTTAAAAAGTGAGGGCCCAGCTTATGGGAACATGGACGTCGATTCATTTTGAGGGAGGAAAGACATTTTGGACAACACATTTCTGATGCTACTTTTGGGGTTTCAGCTGAAAAGCAAAAAAAAAAAAAAAAAAAAAAAAGGGAAAAAAAGACTTAACTGCAATTTTCTGGTGCCAATTCTGGGGTTCATCAGCTGACGGGCAAAAAAAAGGGGGGGGAACTTATCCGCATTTTTCTGATGACACTTCCAGGTTTAAAAAAAAAAAACAAACAAGAAAAAAAAGAAAACGTGGGGGCCAAAGTAGTAAGACCCGATGAATTACCCTGTATTATGTTTTTTTTAAAAAAACGAAAAAAAAAGTATGCAAAAAATGTTGTCCGAGTCGGCTTTTTAGTATTTGACTTGAAGTTTGGGCACATGTGACCACAATACACATGTAGTATGGTTATGCGAAAATTTCATCTTTCATGAATGTTGAACACTGTGTTTTCATGGTAACAGAATATTTTAAATGAAGACCAGTGGATTAAGTCAGTTTCCTCAGATTTCGGGTACTGTATTTGACTTGACATTTGGCACATTTGACCAATATGATGTTCATTCAAATTAAGTTCTTGCGTCAAGTTTTTACTGCAACCGATTGACAATTTGCCCTACATCGACGTACGCACCGAATTAATCAGTGGTCAGAAGTATTGTTGCCATAATAAAGATCATGGCATACATATTCGGGCAGCAGCAGGATTCGAACCTACGACCTCATGATCACGGGACAGGTGTCTTATCCACTAGACCACAGAACTTCCATCCGACAGCCAATGCTGGTTCTAACCCTTAAGAGCAAATTAATAAAAACAGAAATTATTAAAAACTCGATGCTGGAGTTTCATTAATGTTAATAAATATGCAGTACCCGCTGCATGCTATGGCCCGAATTCACAAAAGTGGTACAATTGAAACCATGGTTTAAACCATGGTTTCAATTGTTTACCACCTTTGTGAATTCGGGCCCGATTGAGTGCTAGGAACTGGAGTAAGTGTTACAACTCAAGCAATGTCTGGACTCTTGCGAGTCTTTTTTTTTTCGACTCGCATGATTTAATTTTTGTCCTAACTGGTCAGGATATAATAAAAATTAAATAATACAATGTGTTATCAATAGTTTCTCAGACATGTTTCTCTCATAATGTTGCTGAATTTGGCAATGAATTTTACACACTTCCAATTTGGCTTCAAAGTGTGTTGGACACTACATGGAAATACAATGCTTCAATGGACATGGCGGACTACAAAACAAGAGCTAACGAAAATAGGTGTACATGTAGATTTATGCAGTATCTATTTGTTTTTGTGTGTATAGAGTAACTGCGTCAGTAAGCGGCCGTGCAGCCGTTCGCGGCAGGTACAACATACACGGTAATATACCGCTAAACACAGCACTGCACTGTTACATGCACACTACACATATACCAACACACTAGCATTCAACAAAAACCAACCGATAAAATGGGCACAATCTCTGACGAAAGTGAAATTTTCTCACCGAAATGACAACATATCGCATCCAAAATGAAATTTTCGGTACTTCTTAACATAACAGTTAAGAAACAATGGTCCAAGAAACTGGATTTTTTGTCGTTTTCTCGATGTTCATGGATTTTGAAAACACATCCTCACGTAAAATGGAACTTTCGCGAGCCGATGTGGGCCGCCATTTTTTTCGGAAAAAGGATGTTACCATCGAAAAAAACCGGGAAAACACGAGAAAGACATCAACAACACCGCCAGAATTCCGATCTTGTTTGCGGCCAATGCATGTGCGCACGCTATTTTTACGTGCTTTCGCAATGGGAATTGGCGCTTACGCAATGTTCGCGAGACATGTGAAGGCGTCTCAGCTAAAGATCGCGGAGCACGCGCGTATTGCATAGGGATTGTACATCGTGCCGCAAGCAGAAATACTACGTCGCATATCGCCCTTATCGGCGAAAATTGTGCCGGGTTTTGCCCTGGTAAATCATGAAAACTGCGTTGGTCAGTGGTTAATTTCTTTTACGAAAACAATTGCGTTAATGAATAATCTTGTCTATGATATATGAAATGGTTGAAAATAATTTGCCTGATTTGTTTACAAGTTGGAAAAACCCTTAACAATGCTTAAACTGCCGCAAACGGGATATTTTACTCTATACAGTGGTCAATATAACAAGATCCTAGAGACCAAGAAAATATGTTACGTTCTTTATATCAGATATTTTGTTATATCAGTAGCCAATAAAGAATAGAAAATAAATTCATTGGGCCTGGAGAAATTAATTTGTTATATCAGATCTCTTTGTATCAAGTTTCCACTGTATCTTGTCTATATTCACAGATCACTGTTCTTCCGTTAGCCAATGTTTAGTAATTATGACACTTAGGGAGTCAACTAGCCAGTCATAATGGTCAAACAATCACCACAGCCTTCTCAACTTTGCTGTTTTCATGAATGAAATCCCAAAATTAAACACCCACTCATGACATCATCTATGGCACACAAACACATATCCCCAACAAAATTTCCCTTGCCTTCCAATCAAACTGACTGGTCACTGTACGTCAAAACAAACATGGACATGTGCAGTAGTCAAGGAGAGTTGATTTGAGTTGTATGTAACGCTTGATGCAGTACAACACAAGTTTGCATTGTGAGAATTACAGGAAGACTCAGCCACTGCAACTCGCAAGATTTAATTCTCAATGTATTTCAAATGAAAGGAACTGGAATCTTTTTGACTCATCCAATATAAATGCAACTTCAACTTTGGCCAAAGTTTTGGTTCCTAAATGCATGCATAAAATCACGACTATTGGGAGGCTTAAGTCAAACAATTTCAGCTCATGTGGACTTTACTGTACTGTATTGTAACATTTATTTTCCACTCATTCAAAGAGAAGAATACATAGTAACACATGCTCAAGTACAGTTTACATGAAAAAAAAAATACTTATTCGACTGGTCTTGTTTGTTTTTGCTGTTGTTTTTTTTTTTTCAAAAGAAAGCTATCTGGGAAAGTCAGATATAGGAGCCTACCATCTAACAAATGTTAAGCTTGGTTGTGATTTTGCATCTACATCATGGAGTATGAGAGGGGATCTGTAAAGTAGTATACTAATCTTTAATCTACACCCCCATAAACTGAAATCTTAGAACCTGATTATGCATTATTTTATATGAACAGCATGTGCCAAATTTGAAAAGGCAATATTTGAGCTCCAAACAAACAGACAGATCATTGCTTCATGAAATCAGTTATTACACTACAGTGTATTTTCTCTCATAACACAAGTTTTCAACAGTGGGATAGCAATGATGAGTACCAATGAAAAAAAAGAAAGAATTCCAGACAGTTCCTGTCCAATGAAGACATGAAATACAAAAGTGAATAAAAACAAGAAAGGGATTTGGTTACAGTGAGTTCACTCAGTCTTCAGTGACATTATTATCAATGAAATGAAGGCAATGTAAACCTTCAGCTGTCATCTCTCCAAGAAACAGGATGTAGGAATCATACAGTTGACTGCAAACAGCAACTGTCTCATCTAGATTGACTCCATGCCTAGTACAGGCCACTCTTGTCATAACCAAGTCCTCAGGACCGACACCTTTCTTCTGTTTTGTTGACATTTCATTACAGCCAAACAAATGCTGTATACGCTTTATATTTCGCAAGTCTAAATTTTCGCGAATCGGGAATTCCAGACGATTTCGCGAGTGGTTAAATTTGCGATTGTGGTGTCCTGTACTGACCGGAGAAATGGACATGCGTACGTTACATCCACATCGGAATCAGAGTCAATATTTTCGCGTGTCTTTAATTTCGCGAATAGCACCTGACTCGCGAAAAATAAAAACCTCGCAAAATATTCGGTGTATACAGTAACATACAGTTAACAGCCACCTGTCTATAGCGGCCACCTGCCGTATATGGCCAATGAAAACAATTTCGTTTCAGAAAAAAGGCATGTCATAGAACCTGTCTATGGCAGCAACCTGCCTATAATGGCCACTTTTTCATTCTCCCTTGGGTGGCTGCTACAGACAGGTCTGACTGTACATAAAGATATCGTCTGCTGAGAACCAGAATTTTAGGGGCATTGAATTATTGGTATCATGTTGTCAAGCTTGACCTCCTCTACATTATGGTGTCTATTTCAGATTATTTCAGTACAATGTTACAAATTAAAAGCACAACGGTGCTATTTTACCCGATAACTGGAACAACGCTTATAATGTAACCACTTTTGATTAAATAAGCATTTAATATCACGAAAATTAATTGCTCTGTTTCTAATTTTGCTAAATTCTTAGAATGCGATAGTGCCCTTCTGGTTCTCATCTTGGATACATAGATTCATCGTAACTAAATTAAGATACAACCATGTTCGTTATTACAGGAGTGCACTGTATTGGTTCTAAACTTCATAAAAGTGAATAGTTGTAAGATGTGCTGCTAGAGGGAGCCATTGATAACCCAGCTCGTTCAAGTCGTTGAAGATCAGCCCTCAGGGCATGTGATCGATTGAGAAGCTCCTGTGTCTGTCGTGAGGGATGGAGAGGATGCCCAGCTGTGGTGTCCTGGCTTTCAGATTGACTAGGGTCAAACTGAATAGCAGTAATACATAGAAATTGAAGAAAGAATAATTGTCGAATTTATTTCACGGAATACTTGAATGCATGTTAGGTAATATTTTGGTTTAAAAAAAGATACATGTCACAAACATTTCCATAGAATTCAAAATGTAGATTGTATCTTTATCTCTAAGTCTGTACCTATTGCAACATATTTTATCACTATGAGTACTCAAGGTAGTCTCCTAAAAAGTGCAATACTGAGGAACCTCTTCAAAATTCATTTGTGGACCTCTGAATTATTAAATTGACCAGCAAACCCTCTTTGCATCCCCTTCAAAGACTTGATTCATTCTAAGTAATATGTGTTTGTTAAATTACCATGTCATCTACATAACAGGTGTACTAAATACAGAAAATACATAAAAAGTCAAGTGCATCTTTGGGAATAAATGTCGAAATTGAAATCATAAACATTACTTGTAACTGTTTACAACACCTTACAATTTGACAGTGACTGCCTTATACCTGTAAATCCTCTAGCACTATGTCTCTGCACACCCATACTAAAGGTTTTCTTGCGTTTTTGTTATATGTGTGCATTTCTCCATATTTGTTGATACATGTATTTTGGGAATCAAAGCAATATGAATAAATGATACGGCTGATTATTGCAGTCTCTGTTTTGAGTGAGGAATTAATTGACTATACTCACTGTAATACAATATTCATAAATAAAATGTATTATACATCTGAGCTTTGTAAGATTGCCTTTACAGTTTTATGTCATGGATTTCTCTTTTAAATCCCAGTGCGAAGTACATGTATTATGACTATACAGTTGTACTTTTTTTAATGGTAACAGTGAACACATAAAATCAAACAAAGCTAGTTGTTCACTGGTAATCACAGAAACAAAGTCAGAAGGAAAATGGGGAACAAAGACATTACCAAACATGGAGAAAAAGCTTAACACATTGCCTTTGAAAGAAAAAAACAACTATAAATGAAGAGTTTGTTTGCAAAAACCGATAAGTCCATATTTGCCAAATGGAGATATTTTCGATTAAAGTCAAGAAAAATAAAGAGAATAATAAGAAAATGTTTGAATCTTTTGACCACAACTTCAAAAATGTACCTTTATATGTAGCGACCAATATATCATTTAAAAGATATTATTTTGTCCTTTATGACAGAGACCGTACTTCATAATCTTCAAAAATGAACTTATCGGTTTTTGCAAACAAACTCTTCATATATATACACTGTATATGTATACAAGTATAAAGAAGCCGATAACCATTACATAACAAAGACATGAAAATAAAAGAACAAAACTGACCAGTGAGGAGGCTACAAGGAGAGTCTTGTCAAGGGAGGCCTTGAGGTCAATGGTTGAGGCAGATGGCATCATGGAAGGACGGGAATTCTGCCAGCCAGCCAGGCAATGCTGTATCGATATGAGGTAATCAAGTCTTTTAACAAATCACTCACATACCTTGTGTAACTACATACAGTATACTTAGAGAACGCACTTATACTCCAAGGTGTTAAGTTTGGCACCACAGAAGACCATTTTTTTTCTGTGCACACCTAAGGTATCTTGGAAATTTAACCAACATCAGAGCAATACCTAGAATTTAAGCTACATCATGTCAAAGTGATTACTGCTACTTACCCTGACTTCTTATGCACTGATTATCAGGGCACCATTTCATGAAAGTTGTCAGCCCTGACAATTAAGGTGTCAGTCTCTGACAATTTCAGTAAAATCCTTAGTTTTGATTGGCTGAGATGATCAGGTCATTAACTGTTACCATGGTAACAAGGAAAAGTAGAAATTACGCGGTGCGTAACATATGTCCCCGCCGGAAGTAGCATTTTGTAACAAAATGTGCAATATAGGTAAAAAATCAAGGTCAAAGGTCAAAGAAGTCAAAGGTCAAAATTCTGTGTAGAAGTTTTGAAGCCCTCACCTAGTGCCATCACATAAAGCAAATGGAATCGAAATTGGGTTAGAAATGGCGAAGGAGTAGCATTTTGTAGCCAATGTACAATATAGGTCAAAAATCAAGGTCAAAGGTCAAAGAAGAGAAAGGTCAAAATTCTGTGTAGAAGTTTTGAAGCCCTCACCTAGTGCTATCACATAAAGCAAACGGAATCGAAATCGGGTTAGAAATGGCGCAGGAGTAGCATTCTGTAGCAAAATGCACAAAATAGGTCAAAAATCAAGGTCAAAGGTCAAAGAAGTCAAAGGTCAAAATTCTGTGTAGAAGTTTTGAAGCCCTCACCTAGTGCCATCACATAAAGCAAATGGAATCGAAATTGGGTTAGAAATGGCGAAGGAGTAGCATTTTGTAGCCAATGTACAATATAGGTCAAAAGTCAAGGTCAAAGGTCAAAGAAGAGAAAGGTCAAAATTCTGTGTAGAAGTTTTGAAGCCCTCACCTAGTGCTATCACATAAAGCAAACGGAATCGAAATCGGGTTAGAAATGGCGCAGGAGTAGCATTCTGTAGCAAAATGCACAAAATAGGTCAAAAATCAAGGTCAAAGGTCAAAGAAGTCAAAGGTCAAAATTCTGTGTAGAAGTTTTGAAGCCCTCAACTAGTGCCATCATATAAAGCAAACGGAATCGAAATCGGGTTAAAAATGGCGAAGGAGTAGCATTTCGTAGCAAAATGTACAATATAGGTCAAAAATCAAGGTCAAAGGTCAAAGAAGTCAAAGGTCAAAATTCTGTGTAGAAGTTTTGAAGCCCTCACCTAGTGCCATCACATAAAGCAAACGGAATCGAAATCGGGTTAGAAATGGCGAAGGAGTAGCATTTTGTAGCAAAATGTACAATATAGGTCAAAAAATCAAGGTCAAAGGTCAAAGAAGTCAAAGGTCAAAATTCTGTGTAGAAGTTTTGAAGCCCTCACCTAGTGCCATCACATAAAGCAAACGGAATCGAAATCGGGTTAGAAATGGCGAAGGAGTAGCATTTTGTAGCAAAATGTACAATATAGGTCAAAAAATCAAGGTCAAAGGTCAAAGAAGTCAAAGGTCAAAATTCTGTGTAGAAGTTTTGAAGCCCTCACCTAGTGCCATCACATAAAGCAAACGGAATCGAAATCGGGTTAGAAATGGCGAAGGAGTAGCATTTTGTAGCAAAATGTACAATATAGGTCAAAGGTCAAGGTCAAAGGTCACGACTGAAATTCTGTGTAGAAGTTTCAAAGCTCCCATGTAGTGCTATCATATAAAGCAAACAGAATCAAAATTGGCTCATAAATGACAGAGAAGTAGCAAATTGAAGATTTTGATCACACACGGACGCACACACGGACACACGGACACACGGACGGACGGACAGACGGACGGACGGACACACGGACACACACACGTACGGAGCCCGTTTCATAGTCCCCTGCTCGAACTCGTTCGGCGGGGACAAATTATCAGAGACTGACAACTTGCCAGGACTGACAATTTTCATGAAACGGTGCTCGGGAGTCCTCTTTAGCATGGCTTGCATCATACATGTACTCCTTTCTTGCATTTGAGTTTTATATGATTTACAAATCCACACAAGTTACACAGGTTGATATTGCATATTGTCAGTACACTTGAAAACGTGCATTTTGGGTCACCTCCACCAAGTACAGTTTATCTGTATTTTCTGACAGTGCTTCCATTCTCCTGGCAAAATGTGGGAACTGGGACCATTAAATCATGGTTAAATGATAATTAGTGTTTTTAACAGCCTAACTGTTTAAAGAGAATGTAATAAGTTTCACTTTACTCTGATATTACCTTCACAGTGTTTACCATCAATTTTTCAATCCCCTTCTTGTTACACACACCATAAAGGGTACCTCGCTGCTCTTGAATAGACCCTTAACTTCAAAGCCCTTACTCTCAAAACTAGTATTCCTACATTTTTTTAGTTTCCATCCTTTATTTGGATGAGTTAAAATCATCAAACTTTGATGATTTTAACATTTCAAAGCTAAAGCTCCACTCCTAGAGTCTGACCTTACATGAAAGCTCTTATTTGGCGACTTTCAGTTTGTCGATTTTGTGATGCAACATCACACGTTACTCCTTTTATTCATTTTCACAGGATTTATTTTCTTTATAACTGTTCAAATAATATCAGAAATATTACTTCATTGATACATGTCCCTAATGTAGCAAAAATTGATCTACAATTGTATTATGCAAATTTGACAAAATTAAAGTTTCAAGTATTTTGTGTATTCTGCAAATACATGTACAGTGCACTCCCGTTGTAACGAAATGCTCGGGACCGGCGGTTTTCTTTCGTTATAACGAAATTTCGTTATAACCAAACAAATACAATATATAACGAAAACAAGGAACCACGTATATTTATCACATTATGTTTGCTGAATACTCACCATACACTAGAAAGCTATGTAAAATGTGATGAGATAACTGTATTACAATAATAAACGCAAGTTCCCCTCAGAAACTGTGCGTGACACAAGGAGCGAACACACAGTGGTGTGAAGTGTTCACCCATGCAGAGACGCTATAAATGCTTGTTCCGCTACGTATTTTCGAAAGCAATTCGCATTTCGTTATAACGGAGCACATTTCTTTTGTTTTTCTTTGTCTGTGGCGCTTAGAAAAGACTTCGTTATAACGGAAATTTCGCTATAACCGTGTTCGTTATAAGCGAATTTTGTAACATAGACTTAATGGTGATAATTTTGGGACCAGAAGATTTACTTCGTTATAACGAAATTTCGTTATAACCGTGTTCGTTGTAACAGGAGTGCACTGTATAATTGCTCTGCAATGAAAATGAAATAAGGACATGGTCTTGTTGTGAAAAAACAAACAAACTAACAAACAGTTCTTCACTCCCTTTCTCTACAAGACTCTGAAATCTCCCTTGGTTTTGTAAAGGACTCATCAGGTTCCCTTGGGCAAAGAGAAACTTATTACAATATCTACTTACTTATTTACTTATTTACTTATCACAATACCACACTTACCAGAGAAACTATTGCCAGTCACACTGATTTTAGTCAATTCAACAGTACAGTGGAAACTCGAGATAAAGAGATCTGATATAGCAAAATACCTGATATAACAAACTATTTCCTCCAGTCCCAATGTATTCATTTCCTTTGTTTTGCATTGTTTATTCACTACATATGTACAACAAAATATGCATAAAGAATAAATTGCCTTGGTCCCAAGGATCTCATTATATTGAGTTTCCACTGTAGATCTGTTTTTTGTTTGTCTACCACACAAGCCATAACTCTTACCTGTGATAATCCCATGGAGTCTGTAGGATCAAAACTCTGCCTCCGATGAGGGCGCACTTGATATGGAGACATGAGGGTGGACCTGGGAACACTCACTCTGCAATGCATCAAAGATCAAAGTCACACACAAAGATGATGGGTATGGTATATACAGAATGTCTTGAATAGATTTTGATAATTTAGTCAATGGTGCAAAATGACTATAAATACAGTAAGAGCACTTCCCAAATGTATGTCTGCAAGAAAGCAACAAATGGTGATTTCTATGAAAAAAACAGAGATATTTTTCCTTTCACAACACAATACGAGGTAATTAAAATGATGCACTGGATACATTATATTAAATAATGAAATCATGGGATTGAATGCACGGATGACAGAAAGAGTACTGCTTTGTTTGTCAACACTGACTGTACACACTGATCACTCTGTGCTTTCAGAATTTATCTGACATATGGAGACTAGGATGTACCAGCTTGAAAAAGACTTCATTAAACAGTACCTGATGTATGATGGTGACTTTTGTTGGTTTTGTTCACTGTTTCGTCTTGTTTGGCAGATGGCACACAGACTCTCCCCACTGCCATTGCCATGAAGGGGTTCAGGAAACAGGCGATTATTCAGGACATAGTTATGAATACCTGTATCAGAGAATGTTGTATGAGTTCTTTACATGGTGACAGAAATCAATTGACACTCCAAATTTTTATACACACTTCAATGCAATGACATTAGACTTTAACTCACAAATAATTCATCTGTACTTTTATGACACTACACTGTAGGCATTTGCATTACATTATAGCAAATGTAGGATGTAAGCATACATTTTTTTTTATTCGTGGAGTACTGTAAAAGTGGAAATTTTCGCGGTGTTGAAATTTTCGCGCATTTCGCGCAACCAGAAACTAGCGCGAAAATGTAAAAGCACACAAATATTTTTGCATGTCATATATTCCAGTACTTACTGCCTTGACTCCGCGGAATTAAAAACACGTGAAATTCTTCTTAACGGGCCTAGCACAAAAAATTAGTGGCGCAAAAATATCCACTTTTACAGTAGACTATTGAACACATTCAAGTAAATTACATATTTCATGGGCAAGGTGAAGAGGCAATAAAATTGGCAAAGCAATTTTCTTTTCTTTTTTCTTTTAAGTTTCCTAAGTGCCTTTCTGTCTAAGATAATCTATAATTCCATGATAGCTTTTTGACACTGTTTTTGCGATGAATCTTTAAGCCTGTACTAGGGCTCTGATAGAAATCAGTGTGGTAGAAAATAAGGACATAAAGTATTGACATGTATATATGTACCCATTTGTTAGGTAGCCAATAAGCATCTTGGTATTCAGCATTTTAACTCACATTTGTGTTGCACAGCATTGTGTTCATCATCAGCTGCAGTAGAAAAGGCAGAAATGCCTTCCATGTTGTGGCTGTAAAGGGAAAAAAAGATATTTGCATATTACTGTTTGGATAGTTTTGACAAACAGTTTGAAGTTTTCTAAATGACTTTAATCACAATCAGCATAATATAATTATGTGGGGCTACCCTTCAGAAAGATGTGATGTACACTGTAAACTACCCATGCCATGTATATTATTGTTTGATCGGAGAAAGCACAATGACAAATCATGCTTCAAATGATTACAAACTGTCTTCAATGTAGTCAGGCCTTCTAGATCTGGACTAGAGAGTCTGCTGTGTGCAATCACAGACTTTGGATTAAAGGAAAAACCAGCAGAAAGTCTGTGATGCAGACCAAGAGGGACCATCTCAGCTGCATGAACATTGATTTGTACAGTTCATTCCCATTACAACAAATACAATTGTAATGACATTTCGTTACAGCAAAGTAAAAATTCAGGTCATAAAATTATCGATAAAGTCTACTCAAACAGAATGAACATTTACAGAGTGTCTCTGCATCTATGGGCAAACGCTTCGACTTTCAGTGTGTTCAAATAGAAGTACCTGAATTTGCTCCCTTTGTCAAAGAAGAACTTGCATCATTCTGACGGGCTGTTATTCCAAAACACATAAATTTTGTGTATATACCTAGATGTTTGTTAATTTGAAAATGAAATGAGATTTTCTACAAAACATTTGTGGTGATATTCTGAAGGCTTGTTATTTCAAAAGTAAATGAATGTTGGTATTGTAAAGACACCAAATTCCAGCACACCATTCCAGATTGTTTTCTTTCATTTCACACTTACAGCAACACCTACAGTGATATTATCTGGCAAACTCACATACATGTGGAATATAATGCAGTGATCAATACAATTATTTTTTCAAGCAAAAAATATTTTGATGTGCTACTCTCTAAGTTTATCCATTCTTATGATGCCTATTCATGCCTACTTAATTGCACAAATACAGTGCTTGCCACACTGATCCTGTTCATGGATTTCTGGTTCTGATGTGCACAAAGTGTGCATACCAAGACATCTTTTATATTGACAGTGGTCTAGGATGAACATCATACTTCCTACAGAATTCACCCACATGCCTTCTACAAAGTCTAGCAGGACTGCTCATTGTTCACTCCATATTTACAGTGCGTTCCTGTTATAATAAAGATGGTTAAAACAATCTTTTTAAACAAAGTACAAATTCAAGTCCAAAAATTAAAGACAAGTTTGATGTCTGGTTTTTATTTTAGTGCAGCAAACCACAGACTGATCATGCAACATGTCCCATTTGCAGTTGTTGTGTAGTTTCTGAAGTCTTCCCCAAATTTTTCAGTTTCATCTTTACAAGTGTGATCTTTTCCATTCACAAGCAACTTGCTGTCACAAACTTTACCTTCAGATGTGACCCACCACAACAAAAGGATCCTAAAGTCACTGAAGGCTGGGCCGAGAAATCAAGTTTGATGTCAGATCATTAAAATCAGTCAAAACGATAGTATTTCTGTTTTTGGCATAATTTTGTAGTCTGATGTATTGTCATCATCTGCTGAAATTTTGAAGCTAAATGATCAAAGGAAAGGCGAGAAATTAGCATTTTTCTCGGCCATAATTTTCCGACTTTCAACGGAACTGACACATGTCCGAAGATTTGGATTTAGCACCGCGAATAGACTTCGCCCCTAGCAACGAGGAAGTGATCTTATCGGTCAGTGCCTGGCATCCTGGTTACTGATTGGTCGTGCTTAGAATGCTGGCGCTAAGCTTGAATGAGCATTGTGGAGGTTGCTAGGAGCATAATAGCATGGGAGGGAAAATTTCGAAAGCGTTTTCTCGAAACACTGATTTCCTAAACCACTCGTTATGTGCTAATAAAATCATCAATATCTCTGCAACCGAGTACTTTTAGGAGTCGTTTTAAATATGAAATTAAAGTGGAAAAGTAAAGGTATGTCGTGTCATTTTCAGAAAATTGCCCTCCCTGACTTTCGGATCCTTTTGTTGTAGCAGGTCACATATGTATGATCTCAAAACTGATTAACAATGTTTTGTCTGTGTGCCATGTACTACTGTACAACACAGTTATGAATTATTGTACTTTGAATTTATTCCTCTAAACAGCAAGGGCCTGGTTGCTTGAAATTGATATCAACATAAAGAGTCTGTGATCAAGTACTGTGAATGAGAAACAGTGTGAAAGAGATGATTTTTTTTTTTCTTTGAAAAAAAAATAGTAAATCAGTTCAATGGAGGAGAAGGTCCCTGCAGGCATAGAACAATACACTGGGTTGACCTCAGGAATTTTAACAGAAACAAAACTAAAAAACTTTTGCTTCTCTTCAGTTGCAAAAGCTTACCCCTCTGAGGCTGCAGTGTGGACACATTCCTCCCTGTTGAGTCTCCGGAACTGTTTAATTTCTTCTAGATAGACATCAGACTGCTCCCCCACTGAAGGGTTAGTGTCAAGCAGACCAGCTATCCAATCATAGCCAAGAAGAGGCTGGGTCTCGTTACCATAGCTACGCTCATGAAGGTCTCCCTGGAGATAGGATGTTGGCTTCATTCGACCATCAAGGTGAGAGCGAGGTAATTGTTGGATAGGAGAGTGGTGATGACCTTGGTTCAATCGTTCAAGAAAACTTACTCTCATTGGAGTCTGTGAGTTAAGGATGAAAGGTCAAACATTTCACGTATCACTTCACGCAATGCACGAGGGGGAACATGCAATGCATGAGGGGGAGCATGCAAATAATAATCCTTCACTTCATGTAATTACTCACAATTCTTTTTATTCTAGCAATGTCAAAAAAAAAACATTCAAATTCAAGCAATGTTTGTTTCTGTTATTAGCAAAGAACAATACTATTCAACTTGCCCTCATCACTGATTCTTAGGTTGCTTAAAATCTAATTCATGTTTATCCTCAAAAATCAATTTACATTAATGAGCTCTTTACATGCTACAAAATACAAGCCTTGATGCGCCTAATGCACCTGTAATTATTTATTTGAAATTAATTCGGACACCATCCATCTCATTCTTTCAAAAGATAAGACAATGTACCTTCTTTGCTCTTCCTCCAGGAGTAAGTAGGATGGATCGAGGTTTTGGGGTGACGTCTCGTGCCTTGATGGCTGCTATGCGATTGTTGCCAGGTGACAAAAGCTGCTTCATATAGCTGCTGTTATCTGACTTGTCTTGGCCTTGTAGTCTTCTCTCTTTCAGTGAATCAGATACAAACACGGCTTCACTGCTTTTAGCTTTTGTGTTTGATGGTGAAACAAATGTCACATTTTCCTTGGCTTCCCTCTTGTTTTTCATTTTTTCATACTTCCCTCCTTGGCCTGTGGAGGATTTTGTTTGAGCCCTCCCTGAACTTCTTAATCTTTTCGACTCTGAACCATGTTGCAGCAAGCTTGGGCCAAAACCAACATTTCGGGGTGTGTCAGCATCTGATTTGCGCTTCCCACTCAGTCCATGTCCTGCCCTTGTTCCTACACCACACTCTGCTGCCACTGCAGAATAGTCCCTGGCATTTTCCTCACTGCCAAACCGAGGTCTCTTATGATACAGATGGTCCAACGGGGACTGGGTGAAGAAACGATCTCTCACTGGTGTGCTGCTCCACTGAGAATTCTTGGTGTCACCATGACTAAATGGAGAATATGACCATAAACTGAACATAAAACATCATTTCATTGGTATACACACGAGTTAGACATCTAGTTCAAGGATACTCCCTACATGTATGTGTATTGTTTCACAAAATATTCTTCTCATTTGCATGAATACTGTTTACACATCGTCTCAACCGTTCAGTTGCTATCATTGAGTTGCTTGATATTGCTGCCAACAAGGGTGGCAGATGATCATTAGATTCAAACTCTAAATAATGTACAGCTCCCAATTGTTCCTAACAGAGATGCATTTCTTTCATAGACAAAAAAAAACAAAAAAACATTTGCTTACCAATGTGCACAATAGGAATACATTGTACGCTGAACTTTTGCTCGATCAGGACTTAATGTCACTCTATTTCATCATCTGTTATAAATTCTTTTGTAGTACGGTGTTAACACTGCTCATACGGCTAATGCAGTAGCTACTATTTGAGAGCTGATAATTTTATCAAGCTCATATCCTATCAAAGATTACTTACCTGTCTTTTAATCCTTGTCCCTCCCGAGTTTCCCTTGGGAGCTTGTCACGCAGGTAAGCCTTGAGACAGTCCTGTCTCTTTTGTAGCTGATTCTTGAGTCTGTTGCACTCTAATCGCAGTTTAGAAATATCATCCATCATGAAACACTGCTCTGCAGTAATGGTTACCTGTAAATCGGAATTCAAAGAGACAATACTTTTACAACGAAGATTTTGCAAGATAGAGAAAAATTAATCATGATTTTTTAGATTAATAATTATATAGCCAAATATATTTCATTTAAATAAGTTCTGAAATGGCTAAAAAAATAAGTCATCCTTACAAAAAGAAAACCCATAATGTAGGTAACCAGTGTGCTAGGCATTGTGGGTTTTTTTTCCCCCTTTTTTCTCTTTCTTTTTTTTAATGTCCTACAGTGCACTCCCATTCTTAAGAACACACTAAAGTCAAACAACACTAAATCACATCCACCTTCATGAATACTGGCAATAGTGTAGGACAGGGTCTGTACTAATAGGTAAGAATTTGAAGAGTTCTAGCATCTCATCTGATTAACTCTATACACAGCTTTTTATACCTTCACGTGCTTCAGCAACACGTTTGGGACAGGTCAGTGCATTGTCAACCATTGTCTTTGACAATGTACATGTTAATACTTACAATTCAAATCCATTCATAAGTTTGAATTTCAGTTCTGTGATCGCTGGGTATGAAAACTAAATTTACAATAGCTTGTGATGGGTAGGACGAATTAAAGAAAATATAAAGAAAATTTAACATATTTTTACTTTTCTAGCATGATAAAAGAGCACATGACTTGCCTCTTTCAGAAGGCAGGGGGGAGTAACATTACCGATTACCAGCCAAATCGTGATATCGGCCTACCGGTCACGTCCCCTCTCTCTCTCGTTCTGCGTGTGCGCCTCCACTATACACGTATGTGCAAAAACTATGGAGCTACGGAGGTTGAAAGAAGTCCCCCGGCTATAACGAAACGAATGGCGGTGAATGGAGTGGGGACCTATTTCGCGATAATGCCACATTGCCCTTAAAACATACAGTATGTCAGTTACAAAGTGAGGGAATGTAACATTAGAGTCTCCTAATCCACTAACTTTGCGTTGCACCTTTTTTTTTAAAGAATTTTGAGGAATTCTCTTTATATTTTCCTTGGCAAGTTTTAGTTATCTTATATGGCACTGTACATGCATCACACAAGACCCGCAAAGCAAAAATACACCAGATGGTTGAAAAAGAAGAAGGGCCCCGGAGGGGTAGCAAATCAATGACTTGGCAAAATCATGAAATAGGCCCCACCACAGTCAGTGCGCGTGCCCCGTGCATTAGCAAGCAAGGTTAGGTTTAGGGTTAGGGTTTTAGTGATGATAGATGTGTGTGTGTTTGTGTGTTTGTTCGTATTGCAGAGTTATGCAATTATACACGAATCCACAGTAACACCTACTCACTAATTAAAGTTGTAGAGAGAGAAATGAGACATCAGGCACTCCGAGCGTACATTCTAGGTAGGATGGTTTTATTGGAGGCTCTGCACCGAGGCGAGTTGTTGAGCAAGTAACTTATGATGAAATTGTAACACACTCTGCATTTTCACACAAAGAGCAATCGGTATTATATTTATACATGTGGAACAGCGGAGAGGTGACTCATCATCTCTGTGGTATCTCAGGCAGGAAAACAAGGGGGTCAAGAAAGGTTACAAAGCAGTGGTCAGTTGGGTCAGTGTTGACAAGCGATTACCTTGTTTTGAGATTGTTTATGGGCGGCCTTAGTTACAATGCATTATGTACATTACAGCGGCAGCCAAGAAGACGAATGGACGTCAGGTGGGTGAGAATCGAGTTCCACTTAGAATACTAGGAATTGAGTCCATCATATTAAACACTGCGGACAGACGCACAGGCGAGCAGAGGCTCGCAAATCATCATCAGATAGTTTGTAGAAATAAACACCACATGATAGTATCATAGAGAAACTGATTGTTTAGGAGAATCAGCGGAGAAGATCAGTGACCCACAGAGGATGAGAGAGAGAGTGCAGTGGGAAAGGTAGAGATATCGGAGCAGAGAGGGGGATTGTATAGGAGAGAGAGGGAGAGAAAAGTTGAGCTGCTACAGTACAGGGTTAGGGTTAGGTAGGGTTATATTTGTGTACGGACACGCAGCGGTGGGGCTTTATTTTATGAGTATGCCAATTACTGTAAAACAAGGAATGTACGTTCCCGTGCATTTTAATTTCGCGAATTTTGCAAGCGCCAAGAATACGCAAGATTCACGAAATTAAAATGCACATGAAATTTCTTATCTGCACTAGTTTGTATATGCATTGAACGCAAGTGGCAATTCGCGAAAATTTCATGCCACGAAAAAGGCCGTCGGCTCCAATTCGCGAAAATTTCGTGCCGCGAATATATCATGTTTTACAGTACTCTGTACGAGTAGCCCGACCAGACGCTGTTAATACGCTGTGCGGCTACGTAACGTAGTTACAGCGACTGGGCTGTGCTGTGTATAGTTCAGTTCGGGAAACCCACTCACAAGGGGGGCCCCTCCTTATAAGTAACCCGTCCCCCTTATAAGTAACCCCGTCCCCCTTATAAGTAACCCCCGGGGCACCCCTTATAAGGAGTCTCCACGCTTTTTTGCAATGCAACGCGAAAATGAAAGGACTGCGGCATAGTTACTCACGAAATTTGAGCAAAATCGGTTTGAGGCATCATATTTAAAATCATGGATTTAAATGCGATGTCAAACGACCCATGCGAATGCTGAAATAGGAGCGATTACTGGCGTGAGTGTTGCCAGGCGCGGCGGCGCGGCAATGCTTGAGTGCAGACGTGGCGACTGAGTTGTACTTGTGAAGCTTTATGGACATAATCAAGCGAATTGCCGCAGTCCTTTCATTTTCGCGTTGCATTGCAAAAAAGCGTGGAGACTCCTTATAAGGGGTGCCCCGGGGGTTACTTATAAGGGGGACGGGGTTACTTATAAGGGGGACGGGTTACTTATAAGGAGGGGCCCCCCTTGTGAGTGGGTTTCCCGAACTGAGTTAGGACTGTACGAGCTGAAATTTTCGCGTACAGATATTTTTGCGAATCGCTACATGGAGGACATTTTCGCGTGTTGTTAATTTCGCGGTTGCGAGCCGAGGGCCTAGCCCTAGCTATCTCAACTTAGCTATTAGCGCCTTGTTATTTTCGCCTAACTACACGCAGCCGCTGTCGTGAAGCGACAGCGGCTGCACGTCTATTCCTTCGCAGACGTTGTTATTTTTCAGCGGTGGGTGTACGTTTCCTTCATGAATATCTTTATTAACCGTGGAAAACTAAAATTTAAGGAATCCCTGTAATCTATGATAATCATTCAATAATCGGTATGCGATTTTTTGTTTAATTACGTCAAAAACTCACCGAAGGAAAAGATGCCACCGCACACTTTATTCCGAAAAATTCAACAATTGAATACTGTAGTAGTAGACACTGCCACTGGATACCAACAAACGCCGAATTCAACTCAACCATCAGGAAAATACGCTGTAGGTGAGTGGTAAAAATTATCTTACTCTTAAAATCAAACAAAATAAAAGGCATTTTATGTGATTTTGCCGTCAATAGTGACGGTCGTTTACAACGTTTAAACACTATGTCAGACATAGCTGTGCACTTCGCACAGCGGCACAGCGGTCTGGTCAGGCTAGGCTGAAACATGATAGAGCATATGTGGGACTACACGACGCTCGCTCTACACCGTATGTACGAGAGATCGAATCATGATCGATTGAGTTGTAGCTGAGGGGACGTTTTATCCTAAAATTTGGCAGGAACTAAAAGGTAACAGCACTTTAACAGCTACAATCAACATTCAAAGTTTACTCGTCAGTTAAAATCGTATTCGTCTCTGCATCGCCCAAGCGCTGGTATGGTAATTCTTACCTACTCCTCGCCACTTCGTCGTGCTCTCACTCGCGTTTGTTCGTTTGTATTATGATTGCGTGTAAAATGCAAAATAAAGGGGCCGCAGAATTGCAATGTTGTGATTGGTCAGCTGAGTGGAGCATGATAACAACTCGTTGCATACGGTCGACTTGCGAGTGAAAATGACTACCAGAGTAGTATATAACATTGTCTGTCACAATTTTGACAGGTATTTATCTACTTATTATGAAAATGGAATACAATTATTGACTTAAATTAGGGGGGTATATTATTCCGTGACAGTGAATAGATTCTATCTGTGAGTGTATGATGTATCAGTTATGAATCGAAGAGACTTCAACAATAAAAGCTACAAGTATGTGTATTCTTTCGTTTAGCTTTCTACGTACCAGCTGATGCAGGGATTATCCTTCAAGGTTTCAAGGTTTCTAGAAAGAGATACACTTGTATCTGTATATTATATCGTTCTGTAGAACAATGATAGCTCACAATTGTAACGCAACTTAGAGGAAGAGTTGGTACAAAAGGTCATTTTGTGTGTGGGGGGATTTTTTTCTTGATCGAAACAAAAAAGTTAAAACATCACAGCATGACTGGCAATAAGAATGAATAATGGAAACAGAAAAAGAAGGCAAGACAGGTTCCAAAAACGATTAAAGTAAAGCAACATTGTATAATAAAATATGCAGAAATGTTCAACAACTATAGACCTAGAGAGTGTAGTCCTAATGTACATTATTTGAGAAACAGCTTCATGAAGTCCCACATATTGACACCTATGGTATTGGCATTAAAAAAAAAAAAAAAAAATCTTCATGTGCACTTATCGCGGAGTGAACACGTTCGGATTCCCAGTTATTGTGCTCTAAAAACAAAAACGAGTGAAAATATTCACTCTAAAAGGAGTAAGTACAAAAAAGAGTGAATTTAAAGTGAAGTTGGGGTGAATTTTGAGTGAAAATGTTCATTTTCACTCGTTTTAGAGTTAATATCTCAGGGATCACTCCAAAATCTTCGAGTGATCCTTGAGGTCATTCCAAAATGAGTGAAAATAAACATTTTCGGTCAAAATTCACTCCAACTTTACTCTAAATCATTATTCTTGTATTCACTCCTTTAAGAGTGAATATTTTCACTCGATATTTCAAGAGAGTGGACTTGTGACTTATATAGCTGACGGAGAGGCTATTACAATTAATGTTCTCACCCAGATCATAAGATTAGTCAGAAATTTTACAGAATTATAGCGAAACGACTGGAGGAATCACATTCTCCGTCAGATTAAAAAAAAAAAATCTCACAATCATTGAATGTGAATAACAAGAAAAAGAATGAAGCAAAAGATATCACATGGCTGCAGTTAGGAGAACTGATGTACAAGGGAGTCAATAGTCAATAGTCAATGGAGAGTCAGTAGATCTCTACTTCATGGCCGCCACCACGTTTCCAAAAGTAGGGGCCCACTTCTAGGTTTCATCAGCAGAAAATCAGAAAAAAATGAATAAATAATTAAAAATGATATAAAATAAAAATGCCTTCAGCTCGACTTTGGGTTCCACTTAAAAAAAAATAAGAAAAGAAAAGTGGGGGTGTCAAAATGGTGCCACCCTATATATTCCTAGATACGGGTTCAAACAAAAAGTGGGGGCCAAACCCCCCACCCCGTAACCCTGGTTCTGCCGACCCTGTACTTATACTTCAGTACCCTATCTGATGGTGAATTTTTTACAGCGGAAGTCGATTTTAACAACATAAATCAAATATGTTATAAATAAAATATTTATATCTTTGAAAAAAACAAATAATTTTCAAAATTCTGTTCAGTTTACATGTGTTGGAAGCAAGATATCCACGCCCGATGTGCTTTATAGATGCTAGTAACTTTCAACTTTTATATTTTCTATCACAGTGTGTTGTACTTGGATCGCGTGAAAAATCAATAAATGAAAAGTTGTATTGAATTGTCACGTCACCTCCTCTCTTCTCCATCATTAATAGGTGCACGCACTGAGTTGAGTGCCCAACTCAACGAAATCTAGCTCTTAAATATAAAAAGAAAAAAGTCGGAGGACAATTTGTATATTACACCCATGAATATATCCAAACGGACATCATAAGAATTTAGAGCCTCCCCGTCTGAGCGGAGGAGAGGAGGGGAAGGGAAGGGCCAGTATAGGGCAGGGGTGCTATGGACCCCCAACCCCCCCCCCCCCCCCCCCCACTTCTCCTTAAAGGGTATGTACAGTTCTGGTTGAGGTGAGGATTTAGCTTTTAACATTTTGCGAGATATTCAGAAACCACTCTATGAGATGTCAAAGAGCATGCAATTCTAAGGGTATCAAAAGTTTATTTGATGAAAATCGGTTTTGAAGTGGCTAAGATATCCAAAAATAAAGTTGGGGCATGTAGTCTTTTATTATTATCACTTTTTTGGATATATCAGCCATTTGAAAACCAATTTTCATCAAATAAATGCTTAAAATTACATGCTCTTTCATATTTCACAAGAGGTTTCTCATTATCTCACTTAGGAATGTAAAATACATGAATCCCCACCTTAACCAGTACTGTACAGCCCCTTTAAAAACGAATACAGTATAGGTACAATAATTACAGTTGTCTATATTCCTATTCACTCCGGGACAGGTACAATAATTACAGTTGTCTATATTCCTATTCACTCCGGGACAGGAGTGGCCACGCCCAACAGAAGACACCGGCACCTAGCTGTACTGTAACAGCAGGTGCCACGGTCCAGGGATCACCTCCTCCCTGCACGGCCATAGTCATAGCAAAGCTACACGGAGGGACCGGTGTCTTCGTATCGTACACGTATTCAATGTATTACATGTGTCACTGTGTATGAAGTTATCAACGCTACAACCGCGCTGAGAGCGCTTACTCCGTGCCTGCTACTATATCTTCAAACTACACAACGGACACGGTTTCCTATCCTGTGGGCGAATATTGAGGCAGGCAAACTCAGGAAGATTACCCTCCCGTTACCGGCTGTCTAATGTGTTTGTTATTGCCAGAATTTTGCGTTTACAGCTGTACCTGGTCTGAAAGGGGTAACCCCCGACCCCTTGCTTGGAATCGCTCACGCTACACGGTACAACCGGTACTGCGTACAATTACGTGCCCTGGACCCTTGCATGGAATTTGTGTAATAACTCGGCCTAGTTGCTTGGCAAAACTGCGGGAGGACATTTTAGTTCATATTCTATCGTTCTCAAGTATTCTGGTGATCCAATGCGACGAGTAAAGGCAGCTAGTGGGGAGGAGAAAGCTCCTGCTTCCGAGAAATCTAACCAAGGTCAAGGAGTAGGGACAGTTGCTGTTGAGGAGGAAAAGAACATGCATTACGCCAGCGCGTCAAAAGCTCGGGAGCGGGATCGCGTCCGAGCGGGACCCTGGAGCAGGGGGCGACGTGGTGTGTTCGGGCCGTGCCTGTCATCCAAAGTGTCGAAACTACTGGTTGTCGTTGCCCTAGCTTTTGCTTTGTACTGTTTTCTGAAGAGTAGAGGGTATTTAGACCAGATGAACAGTGAACATAAGTCATCTGGAATATCTGACGTTCATAAAGATTGGAGAAATAGCGGTAATTCTCAAATCAATCAAGATGATGTAAAGAAGAATGGGTTTGAAGCTAATCTTCCCAACAAAGATGCTGTACCTGTGGCAGCAGAGGTTAAGGGAGAAATACCCAGTGAAGATGCGGACGATGAACCATGGAATTCAGAGGCTGATGATGTCAACAGACCGGATGACAAAAATACTGATAATGGAGAGCCTGCAAGAAGCCAGGACATCTTCAAATACCACATTCTTCATACACTGACCAACACTCATAAGATGCCACATCTCAAAACACGTTTTGAAGTTTGCATGAAGTCCATACTGAAGACTTCTTCTGTGGATCTTTTGTTCTTTTTTGTAGTTGACCAGCAGAGCAAGTCATATCTTGAGTCAGCTCTACAAGAAATCACCAATCTTAACATTGCCAAATCAAAATTTCAGGTAGGTTGCATGATGTACTTACATTGTATGTGCAATTGTAGGCTTTTGATTTTACAATGCATTTACATGTAGGCCTATCTACATGTATGTATTTCTATCAGTTTGACAAATTGTTTATATTCTGATCAAAGCTTAAAGCCTTGTATTATACTTGTAATCAGCACAGAAAACTGGCATTCATGGAGAATGTATAAAATTTTAACTAGTCTCATTGTGGGAGTTCAAGCATATTGTTTTTTGTCTTAAATACCATATGCAGTATTATTGTACTTCCAGCTGCATTCTAAACGAGAAAGAGCATTTTGTTTCAGGATTATCAAGTTCCACTGGTATGAGAAAGTCCTGATGATAATTTCTTTATAGATCTGTTTTTAACATTATATTCAAATGAAAAAACACTCGGTCCCCTCTTCAGAGTATTAAAGTGATGTACCATTTGGACCAAGGGACTTTGTAAACAAAATGAAACATTTATTCTAGAATGTTAAAGTGTACAACAACAACAAAAAAGATTGTGAATGTCATGCATGTGAAGTTTAAATTGCAATGGAAGTACAGCTGCATACGGAGCATTTAATCTCTCAATGCAGATTTGTTGATTGATGTGATTTGACACTGATGCCAGAATTAAATGTAATGTTCACTGTTACCTGCAGTTTACTGGCACTTCTGTAGTAGCAGGTCTGGCTCAGTATCTCTTCATTAATGTGAGGCTGCCTTTTGCTTTAGCCTTTAGTGAATACCTGTTACATGAAATAATGTTCACATTGATAATTTCATGCATCCTGCATGTGCAGTGTACATACTACTTTAGCTCTAGGGAAGGGGAATTTACAAAGTATGTATACTTTAATTCATTGCAAGGTGCACTTCTTTTGACATTTCTTTATCCAGTTCATTTTCATGGACATTGATGACCTCGCCAAGGAACTGGCTCCACTAGTTGAGATGATGCAGAGTAAGATACAAGGAAAGCATCCATACTACATGGAGTCTATCTTCTTCCTTTCCACCATGCTCCATGAGAACCTCCTCCCTGACTATGTAAACCGCATCATCATGCTGGATACTGACCTCAAGTTTATGTCGGATATCAAGGAGCTCTTCGATCACTTTGACCGTTTCCAAGGTGACAACATCATTGGCATTGCCCACGAGCAGCAGCCTGTCTATCGCCACATCTTCTCATTATACCGTTCTCAAAATAGGGGCACACTTGTGGGTGCTCCACCACCGGATGGTCTGACTGGATTCAACAGTGGTGTGCTTCTCCTCAATCTCGATAAGATGCGTGCAAGTAAACATTTGAAGCAATTCTTGACACCAGATGTTATTGTTTCAGTCAGAGATAAATATCACTTTCGAGGCCATCTGGGTGATCAAGATTTCTATACGCTAGTGTCCATGGAAAAAGAGGATTTGTTTTATGTGCTTCCTTGTTCATGGAACAAGCAGCTCTGTCAGTGGTGGAAGAACAAAGGCTATGATGATGTGTGGGATCAATATTTTGAATGCAAGGGGAAAATCCATATTTACCATGGCAACTGCAATACACCTATTCCATACTGATGAAGGTGGCATTTATGGCAAAACAAACAGTGCATAACAAGGACTTCAAGGCTAAGTTCTACTTTATATACATGTGAATTAAAAAAATGCAGCATTGTTAGAGCACACTGGCTAGTCAAAACCTGAGAAAAACCGGACAATATGTCAAAAGTGATGATTTTTTTTTAAGTTTCTGCGCAATCACTTTTGATGAGAAGACTTCTACAGTTTATGATGTTGCATTATAGATCGATATGACTATAAAGAAAATATAAAGAGAATTTCACAAAATTTAATTCATTGAAAAAAGTTCACATTCTATTGATGTGTCACTGACGTACAGTATGTTAGGGATAGTCATAGGCAATTCAAGTGCTCTTTTATTATGCATAAAAAGTGGAAATATTATGTTGAATTTTCTTTATATTTTCTTTAAATCGTTCTGCGCATTTGATATTACAAAATGTAGTTAGTCTTCTCGTCCAGCGATGGCGGCACTGAAACTTCACAAATTCATAACTTTTGAACGGATTGTCCAATTGTCCTCAAACTTTCACTCATGTGCTCTACTACAACTTGTAGAAATATTATTGCTACATTTTCTCCTTCCACATGTATAATTATAAGGTAAACATGACTTTAACCCGTTGAGGACTAGTCCCGAGTATACTCTGGTAGGTGTCTATGGGAAATGGGTGTTGTAGCGAAATCAGTTCATCCTCAACGGGTTTAGGAATAGTCCAAATGCCTTCCTTTATCAGAGACTGCAAAGGAAGTTGCCAAGAAAAACTGACATGATTATGCAATCACATACTATTCACTTTTTTGTGAATAAGAAAGATATTGTATCATAATAGAAAATATGCTTCAATATAGAATTTCACATTCCAGTCTTGTCATTGTTTATGAGTCATAGGGTAGCTCACATTCACATGGCCGGCATAATACAGAGTACGAGGTAAGAACCTGCCTGTAGCACACATAAAGATTGATTATCAGTGGTGAAGGGCACACTGTAGCCATTGATTATCAATGATGGCACAATGTAACTTTGCTTATCAATGATGGCACACTGTAACTTTTTATCATCAATGATGATACACTGTAGCCCTTGATTATCAGTGATGGTACACTGTACACTGTAGTTCTTGATTATCAATTATGGCACACTGTAGCCCTTGATTATTATCAATGATAGCACACTGTAGCCCTTGATTATCAATGATGGTACTCTGTAGCCCTCTTTGTGTGTTTCTCAGAGTGGATACTGAATTTATCTCATTATAGACATTTGGTGTAAGAATGGTTTATTCATTTATCTTTTTCAATTAAAAAGCATAATCAATCCACAGGGATAGCTGTAAGCATTGTATGAGCTGAAAAAGACTTTTAATTCTTAAGATTTTCTAATCTTCAAATCCCCCTAGAAAGTGCTGCAGGGGGATGTTTCATAAAGCATTTCGTAAAGTTACGAACAACTTAAGAATGACTGGTGATCAGTTATGATGTGCTATACTTATCAGAATTTCAGTAATTCAGCATAAGAACTGATCACCAGTCGTTCTTAGTCGTTCGGAACTTTAAGAACAGCTTTATGAATCACCCCCCCCCCCCCCCCCCCCCCCGGGATGTAGAAGGTACAGTGTATAGTGAGTGCATGGAGCTACATGGTGTGTGTGTGTGTGTGTGTGTGTGTTTGCGTCTCTCTCTCTCTCTCTCTCTCTCTCTCTCTCTATCTCATGAGGAAGAGAGAGTAGATCTAGTACTAGCATTTAAAACAAGAAAGTCTACAACAATGTACATCTTGATTCCACGTTTGGAGAATGTACGTAAAACAATAAATGGCATTGTAGTTTGCAGTATTACAATGTGCATACATGTAGCGAACTACAATTGAAATAGTGTCAGCATAAAGTATGTTGTACCTTTGTGACTAATATTACTCATTTCTGTCATTACCCATCTGAAATTGTGTCACATCAAGTTGAATTATCCTTCTGGTTTATGCCAGGTTCAAGTGTGTACGTGTTTGTCACACACAAACACACTGCTATAGCTTCTGACCATCCGAGCATTGAGAATTTAGGGTTTCTGGGACAAACACTGAACTAGGGCTTTCTATAGCTCAGTCGGTAGAGCACCGGGCTAGCAATGCAGAGATCTCGGGTTCGAATCCCGATGGAATCCCATTTTCTTTGCTCAACTTTTCCACTAATGAATAATATTCATTTCTGGTCAGTTTTTCTGTTTGCGTTTGTTACACAGTCTAATTTCATGCACTTCATATGCATCCGTATGAATCCTTATGAATCCATCTTAGAGCAAAAAAAAATTGACAGTCTCTGCAGGTACATTTGTATATGTATGTATTCCTAAGCTATGTTTTATCATTACGGAGCCAAAAAGAGGCTGCATCAGCCAGATGTTCGGAAGTGCAGCATCTGTAAAGGTGCTCATTCCCACTGAAATACTGTAAAAGTGGACATTTGCACATGAGTAATTTTTTGCTCTTGGCTTTGTGAAATGTTGCTTGTTTGTTTTTTGTTTTTTGTTTTTTTTTTCTGGAGGAACAAAATACAATCTAAGATTAATGAAACAAGCAAAAAATTAGTATTTCTATTATCGCTGTAGTTTCATGTCAAGGAAAATGTATGAAAATTTCCACAAGGTGAAAATTTTGCAGTATGTTGATGGCTGGTGTGAGCAGAGGACATAAATTTGTGTCAACTGAGTCTTTGTACATTTTGGTTGATAAGGAACTTTGAAGATGTCTATATGGATGGTGTGTGCTACCAGCTATGTAGTATACATTCTTAACTTTCAAAGTGCTCAAATTTGTGATTATGATATTCCACAAATCCATGCTAATACTGTCATTTCCTACGTGGTTGTTTCAAAATTAAATAATCACAACAACGTATTATGTCTCCATTTAAAAGATCAAAATTATGACTTTCATTATCATTTATTACGTTGTATATTTATTTGTGTTATGGGTAGCACTATTTTTGCATTTGCTTTTATTTTCCTCATATTAATGCATTCATCAGGGATTGCACAACATTTTTAAGTGCGCATGTGTGTGTGTGTGTGTGTGATTGAGTGGGAGGTGGTCAAGGGGCAATGGTATGCAATATCCCTGCCATTTTAAAGGGATGATACAGTTTCGGCTGAGATGGGGCAACAGTTTTTCTAACATTTTTATTCCTCCACCACGAAGTGTCGCCAGGGATATTATGTTTTTGGTTGTCTGTCCATCTGTCCGTCCTTCTGTCTGCCCGTCCATAATTAATTTTGTGGACAGCGTATCAAAAAAAAAAATGTTACAGCTAGCGTCCTATTGAATCTTGGCATGTGTATGTATGAGTGGGCAAAGTTGTGCCTATCATTTTTTGGGTGCATATGCTCAAGGTCAAAAATGTCAAGGTCAAATGCTCAAAGTGTCATTATCTCCCCCATATCTATGCAGTGCATGAAGATATTTTCTTGAAACGTAGTGGAGGTCAAAGGTCAAGTGAAAATGTTAAAATGTCACTTTTTTCTCCATATCTCTCAAAAATGGTTCAAGGTATCTTCATGGAACTTTATAGTACATATGCATTAACTGACTGGCAGTGACTATCTAGGGAATTTAGGGTTCAAGGGTCAAAGGTCAGGGTCAACTCCTCAAAATTTCACTATTTCCCTCTTATCCATGCAATACCTGTAGGATTTTTCTTGAAACTTGGTGTATGCATGTATTACTTAATAGAGATTCTCTTGGAATTTTCTCCAAAATTTTCTTGCCAAAAGGTCAAAGGTCAAGTGAAAGTGCTAAATTTCATTTCTTCCTTACTTATAAAAGGGTCAGCAGTCAGATAAAAATCCTCAAATCCCCAAATACTTATACACTCTTAAACAATATAACCATTTATCCAATTCAACCTACATACATGTTCAAGGAAAGTGAACATGCAACACATTGGTGACAAACCTGTCATTTTGATATTTTGTTAATTATGTGAAACTGTAATCACACATTGTCAAGACATTGTACATAGACCTGTTAGGAGAACCATGCATTATGGCGGAGGCAAACCAGTCACCATAGTGACATTTCTAGTTTAATGATGGATTTTGGAGAAAACGAGAAACCTCCTATTAAATATTAAGGAGCATATTATTTTAAGAAGAATCCAAAGTTTATTTGACAAAAATTGGTTTTTAAATGGCTGAGATATCCAGAATAAAGAAATCCTAATAAAAGGTGGGACTCACCTTTTATCTCGAGGAAAGCTTTGTATATCTTTATTTTTGTTATCTCAGCCATTTCAAAACCGATTTCCATTAAATAGATTTTGAATTCCTTTTAGAATTGTATACTCTTTAAACATTTCATAAAGTGGTTTTTAAGTTTCTTGCAAAAATTTAAATTTTGAATCCTCACCTCGACCAATACTATGCCATCCCCTTTTATGTACCGGTATACATAGTTCCTCAATCTCTTCAGAAACTTTGTTTTTCTTTCTTTCTTTCTTTCTTTTTTTTTTTGGGGGGGGGGGGAGGGTTGTTGGTTCTTAGCATTTGTAGCTTCCCTTCCTTTTATCAAACAAAAGATTGTGGACTTAGTCATTTCATTGGTCACCTCCATGCCCTTGATATTGTGTACTTCATACTAGTAACTATAATGCATAAACTGGGTAATGTTTGGTAAAGGCTGAAGCATGTTTGGTGTGTTACTCAGGGCTTTCCCTCGGGACCAAGGTTTGTATCCCCATGGAGATAAGACATGTTACTTCAATAGACTAAATATCACATTAATCAGTTTTTGACACAGCATTATGTAATCAATAAAGAACATGTGCAAATGTATAATTACATATCACTGAACTGAAATGCTACAAATGAGGTAATTGTATCTCCTGTCAATGCAATCAGTGTGATCATGTTGTAAGATTACCATTGTAGCTGTGTTGTCGTGAGATGTACATAATTTTGTTTTCATGTACATGTAATAGATTTGAATCACATGATCTTATATTTGTGTAAAGTCACTGAGAAAAACCGTTTTAGCATAAGGCACAGCTACCCTATTGAAACAACACAGATGAATAAATGAATGATGAATATATTTTTGGCTATTCTTGCAGTGCAGATACACTTTGAATACCTACATAAGCTGAAGCTATGCATGATTCCTTTGTTTCTATAAAAACTGGTCAAAAACAGTGTAGACTGTGTGATAAATCTATTGCAATGTTGTAAACTTACATTGTGTAATCTATAATTGAACATTATACATGTAATACATTTTGCTCGATTGATTTAAAGCAACAGCATAGGTTACAAATTGACAAAGATTACAGTTGTAAGTAATGATTTCTGTACTGAATTTCTCTCCCTTGTCTTATCATGAGTAAACATTCAAGGCTAAAATCATCATAGTTATACTGTGCTGTATATCTACTGCAGTGTGTACAATGGTTGTATTACAATTGTATTTAATCACAAGAAGATGGGGTGGTGTTGGAAAGTGTGTAAGTTTTTTTCCGTAAAATCACCTTGAAGTTAAAACAGAAAACTTGGCTTTTCATTTGTGAGGGAAGGTTAGTGTTCATACTTAAGATCTAGAAACTTACAAACTTATTATGACAGGACCTTCTTTGGAAAAAATGGTAATATTTAATGATATACAGTAGCGATGTTTCCAATGTTGATACAGGCTCCAGTGCAGTGAAGCAATAAAGGAATAATTTCTCCACTACTGAAATGAATTGTTGATATCATTGTTGAATGCTCTTTTATTTCTCAGGTATGTAAACCAGCTTATTTTTTCATTAGTCAGTCCCATGTCCTCAAGATGGTGTTACTGAACAACTACATTGGTTCGTTCATTCATTTAGGCTGAAAATCGCCAAAAAAAAGTAGATTTGTGACGGTTATTTTGCTTTTCAACGACTAATACTCTTTCTTTCCCCCCCCCCCCCCCCCCCCCGTGCCTGTTATTACAGATTGTACAGTATCTTGGTATTTTTGTAAGAGTGACAAATTATCTGAATGGGGGAAATTTATATATTTTGTTGGGGGACGGAGTGGGGTCGTAATCGTTATCTCAGTAACATTTGTTTCTCTCGAACATTGCATTTCAATCTGCGAGCAGTATTCAGCCATACGATGCTCCTGAAATGCAGTGGCTGTTCAGTGTCTTTCACGATGAATAGCTTGGTGTCTAGATCTTTGACGTGTACGCTACTGGCCTCTTTCTCTTTTTCCTGGTCTTTCGTGTGTGGGATATTAATTATAGATGTAGGCCTGTTTCAATACAATTCTTGTTTGTAGTTTCCCAATTTAAGTGAAAAGCGTAATACAGTTGTATTGTGTAAGTATTCTTTTACATATTTGAAAGTAATAAATATGACGTCTTTTTTTATTCTGAACAGTGATGGATGTGTATTGACCCGTGTTTGAGAGCACTGAAAACTCCTATCCTTAAATAGAAGTACAGAAGTGATATATGGTGCTATGTTATTTGACGAATCAAACATCAGTGAAAAAAAAATCATCAGATACATGTCGTGAAAAAGACATATTGCATACAAATACACTGTATACAGCATTAAGGCAATTGTGACTCTAGCACAATCGAGCCTGTAGGAAAGAATATTTCATGTCTTAATTCGACCATTTCACAACCCAAAATGTCATCGTCTATTTCATGTCCAACCCATTTAAAACATCTTTGAGTGATCCCTGAGGTCACTCCAAAATTGATGAAAATAAACATTTTCACACAAAATTCGTTACAGTTTCACTCTAAGCTCACTCTTTGCTGTTATTCACTCCTTCAAGATTTAACATTTTCACTCGTGTTGATTTTTAATGGGGTTTTTTTGTGGGTTTTTTGTTTGCTTGTTTGTTTGTTTTTAATAGAGAGTAACATGGTGCATCAATGTTGACAATATCGGAACTGGCCATCAACAAACACTCCTGCTAGTTCTGCACAACGAAAATTACGGCGACATTCCAACTTGAACTGGCTTATGTGACGTATAGCAGGGTTCGGATGCCGGGGTCCGTGTTTATGATTATGTGCAATATTGTCATGTGGTCGTCAAACAGTGAATTAGATAGTGCATGTTAGACACGAGTGTGCCTGTGGGTATGAACGAGTCAATTTTAAATCAGAACATAGTTTGTAGCCCTTAGGGCCTATAGCCCGCCTCCTGACCTTCAACACTTTCCTAATTATCCAGTTGGTTTTTTTTTATTGTCCTTGTCAGTATTGTCGATATGCTTTTTGTAAATCTTTGTCTGTGTTTTAATGGAAGTGTTCGATAAAGAACATGAACTTTAAGATCCAGGGTTCACCCATCGATCCTGTAAACGCGCTCTGAATGGCATTAAAACCATCTACATCTATAATTTCAGCTATAGAAATGCATTTTACCACCACCGTCATGCAACTTCATACAAGTCATCAAATCTAACAACATTCAGCCACAAACTCCCGATTTGTGCAGCGCCTTTCAAGCAAGAGACACAGAAATAATGTATTCCAACAAACCTTTATTCAACACCTACAAAATTTTACGTTTACAAACAAACAAACACGAAATGAACATCCGTTATTATGCGGGTAACAAACATTGCACAAAGACGTAATTACATATGAAAATACAAAGCTGTCGAAAACACCTAACTTGCATTCTGTCTTATCTGAATAGGCCTGAGTTTATTCTCGTGGAGGACAAATTCACAGGTACACTGACTTGGATTGACCTTATGCTTTGAAGTACAACATGGGGTTGGGTTTTTTTTTTTTCTGTGAAAAAAAAACAAAACACAAACAAAGTGAACAGTTCCGCATGAGATGTTCCGGCTTTTTTTTTTTCTATCCTTAACATTCGAGACTCGGAAAATTTTGAAGAAAAAAAGTCTACATTTCCGCCAGGAAAAGGGAAATTAAACGTTCATCCGGTCGATGTATACAACATTGATAAACAGATTTCTATAAAAAGACGCGAGGTGTATTGCGAACTAGTGTAAACTTGCCCAAAGAACTGTATACTACCCCATGTAGAATCACTTCTCATGCTCACATCGGCTCAGATTTCATAAATTTTTTGCGACTTTGATCAACTTTATTAACTGGTTTTCTGTCTACGTGAATAACAATTCAGATATATGACGAGAATGAACGCAGAGGGGAACTTTATCATGCTATATTTTCTTGATTGGGATCATGTGAGAAGAGTCCAAGAAAGATTGCAATCACATCTAATAACAGTTTCTGTAAAAACTCTGATTTCTGTAAATATCACATATGAACTCCTGTAAAAAAAGTATCTTGTTTTAATGAATACTGAATAAGAAATCAAATAACATCGGTCTTTTATTTTTTAAGATTGTGCGTCTATTTGTATGTGTTTATTTTTGAATAAATACTAGTCAATTGTATATGATTCATATTGATATTCATATAAATATTCAACCATTTGAAGACATGTCTTTGCAATCTTCTATTCAATGTTTACTATCATGAAGTAGGTCTTTTATTGTGAGATACACACTAATTTGCCAAGTCGTACTAAAAAGATTGGAAGCCGATTTTAACGTTATCAATCACAGGATATGAAAGTTATGACAGGACTACTGATCATCATCCCGACACAAGGTGATTAGCATTCCAAGTGATGTGTGCATGGGCTGTATGCATGCCGGTCAGTGCCAGCATGGCGATAGCTTAGTATTCATAGTTTACACTGAATTTGGTCAAATTTTACGGAAATGAATACCCGAAGTGTTTCCAAGCATATAACATGCTGCTAAATGTCTAACATTACATAATTATTTTCTTTACCCATTTCGTCAGCAGCATTCTTCTTCTATTTGCGGAACGGCTGTTCTTCTTCAGTTTTTGCCCAGTACCATGATTATCTCAATGTTTTGTAGTCAGTTTAATCCTCTTAGATAGATTTACGTTCCTGGAGATAGTATAATTTATATACAGATAGATAACTTTCCACAGATCAGACAATACGGCAGGTAAAAAGGCGGCTAGTATTCCATGCTCTGTCCCGAATTCTTTTCCGAAGAGGATTTTCCCGACTTCTTCGGCAATAGAACCGACTGGATATTTGGCATCACACCTCCCTAAAGCAATGGCACAAAGAGTAAAGAGAAAAAATTAGCATGAAATCACTTTGTCAGTGGCCATTTTTTAAGGGAGTGATAAATTTTTGGATTGGTTGTGTTGGTTAGTCAAACATCTAAAGGGCTAAGAATGGCACGTTTTTCTGGCAGGGTGAAAAGCCTTTTGTCTGAGCAGATGAAAAGCTGTCGTATGACGTTATGCTTTACATAGGAAAATTATTGGACGGCTCAGCAACGAATTCCCTATCCGAGTAGAGATAAAATTTTGACTGACAGATCTTGATAATTTGGACAAATGCTATAGGAAAAGACCGTTTGAATGTCGACAAGTTGTGTAAATTTTTGATGGCCATTTTGGGTACTGCATCTGCACATGATTTTGTGAATATTCGCACTATAACTTAAATACAGTCAAAACAGAAAACCTTGCTTGGTTATTGTTGTTTTTTTCCTCGACAAGAAAATGACTCATAATGAAGTGACAAGCTTCGGATATATAATATCACAAATATAGAGGGGACCAAGCAATACGAGGATGGCAAGATACGTCTCCCATATTCGAGGGAGCTTTTTTCAGTTTGAACTGACATTCAACAATCTGGTGCACACTTTTGTTGGAATATCTGGAAATTTGTCAATCAGAGAAGGTGGGAGGGGATAAGCCCTATTCCCTATTCCCCTTCCTACACGAGGGAGATTCTGTATTTTCTGATTGCATTTAAACGTTTTTGTGCACACATTTTGTGGCATATGTTCAAAATGTAACCACAGTCTACTTGTATGCATATAGGGGCGGGGGGGGGGGAGGGGGAGGGGACGGGCGAGCAGGGAGAAGGCGTGGTCGAGTGCTGCTAACACCACCCTTCCAGTTTTCTATCAAAAACGCAAGAAAATTTTCCTCATTTCGGGAATCATTGGGGATCATAATGATATGTTTGCCCCTCCCCTCTTCCCCTGTCCGCGCTCCCCGTCCTCCAGGATCGACGCCCCTGCATACGAGGGTGCTTTTGCATTTTTAGAATTCAGATGAAAATATGTCGTAAACACATAATGATGTAATCTGGGAAAATTTCAATCCCAGAAGTGTATACTATTTTTTTAGGGGGGAACCCTCCGTTAATTGAAAGTATCTAGATATCTTCTCTCACCCATGGAACATTTGCATTTTTTTTAAACTGAAGTAACAGACCTGGTGCACACTTTAGATGAAACATTTGAAAATCTGTCAATCTAAAGTGTATTAAGTAGAAAGGACTGAAAGGGGAGGGTATGGAAGGGGTTAGGCCTATCCCCCTCTTACCCGAGGGAGATTTTGTATTTTCAGAATTGAAATTCAGCCATCTTTTGGTGAAATATTTAGACTGCTTTCTATCAAAAAAGAAAAAAAAAACATTTCCACATCTCGGGAATTACGAGGAGGAGCAAAATGATATGTTTGTCCCCAATACTTTTATGGGGGAACCATCCCCCTCTCCCTCTATTGACGCCTCTGCATATGAGGGAGCTTTTGTAAGTGAAAGATCTGCTGCACACTCTTTGATAAAATATATAGGAAATACGTCGATCTCAAAAGTGTACAAAGTTTATCGAGAGGGACCCAGTAGCGGAGCTTTTGCATATTTATGATTGCAATACAAAGATCCGGTGCATAGTTCTGGAGGTAGTTGGACAATTTTCCATAAAGAAAGTTCGAGATTTGTCCTCATCTCGGGAATTGCTTGGCAGCTGCTTGGGGGACAAATGATTTGTCTGCCCCCAACATTTCCGTAGGTAAGGTAGGTAGGTAGGTAGGTTCCGTAGGTTCCCCCGAGATAGATTCGACGCCCCTGATCATCCCTGGGTATGCCCATAGATGTATCAGAGTCATCATCGTTTCAGGAATGATTCAGGAAATGGAGGGGGGGTTCAATTATGGCGGTATAGTTTTTGTTATTGTTTGTTTTCGTACATAATTTGCAGATGGTCCCGAGTTGCTCGCGTCATAGCATGTTTACATATAAGCCTATGCTATTTGATGTTGTCAACGTCTGGATCACACCTTATGTCGATATACTTTCTTCGCGAGCGAGCGAAGTGAGCGAGCGCTTGAGAAAATTATGTATACATTATCCTACAAGATAGATTATACTGTTCAGCTCTGTTACCTGTCTGAAGGCGGGCGTACGAACGTCATGCAATATGCCAAAATTGATACAATCACATTTCTGCTTCCTCCATTTTTTTCTCTCAAACTTCGGGGGGGGGGATGATTGTACAGGCCATCCCCCCTCCTCCATTTCAGGGGGGATCCCCCCCCCCCCCCATCCCCCGGGATTTACGCCCATGATCACAAGCCGCCATGTAGGGCACTGTGTCGACACTCAAAATGTATTTTTCCTATAGCATCAGTCAAAATTATCGAGACCTGCTAAAGTTAAACATATCCCCTCCCCCTCTCCCTTCTCCCTCCCCCCCCCCCCCCCCCATGGTGTCCGATTGTAAAGCAGTTAGCAAATTGAATGTGCCTACCCTGTATTTCTTAAAGAACATGAAAAAAACATGAATGAATAGATACGACCCTGGCTAGATGTATTCAATTCAAATTATAATAGAACATTGATTTTGCAATAAATTGTGTTAATGCAAATTATGTCAAGCCACCCAAAATCATTTACTTTTTCCCCATAATGAATCCCAAAGAAAGGCAAAGTTTTGTTAACATTTTCTGAAATTGCTGGTTTTGCTTATATCTTATTTTCTTGCCTTTCGGCAGTGGATTAATCGCTCTTATACGTAATATTTCCCACCTGATATCAGACTGCCCACGAAACTCGACATTACAAACCTTTCAACGGATGAACGACAAGCGGATGCCACTTATATTTTGTCGTTTATTAAGTGAGAAGGAAACCTGTAAGCCGAGATTCTCTCAGGTGCGCATTTGCATAATTTCCCTTGTGTCGTTACCTCGCGTATTTTCGTACAACCTTATGAGCACAAGCCTATTCTCATTCTTGTTGTGTATTTGTTTTGAACTCTCCGCACACTTGCCAACAAGGCAGTCTACCATCTATGCGGAACTGGGATCGCCCTTTATTGACGGTGACACCCTGCTGATATTAGTTACAATTATCAGCCAAATCAAAAAGGAAACAATGGTAAGAAAATTTGCCGTAATCTATCGTTCATATTAGGGAGCTTTAGATTATAGACGCGCGGACGTTCAGAGGGGAAAAAAAAAAAAAAAAACATGTTCTGAGCGTGCGTCAATCTGAGTTTTTCAATACGCGTACTGGGCTATTTATACGTCCGCACAGTTTGCAACTACTTCATGCACTGATCACATGGGGGCGCGATTTTATTTTTTATACGTTGCGTTTGGTGGTTGCGTCCCAGCGTAATCTACTTTTCTACCCGACGCAGGGGAGAGGAGAACGTCCAGCGCACTCGTCGTCTCAAACGTCCGCGCGTCAAAATCTAAAGCTTCCTATTCATGCAATTTGGATGGTACAGTTTCACGAGTGTATTAGCTTCCGTAGAGAGAGAGAGGCGAACACCGAGTGGAGGACAGATTAAATCCTGACTATATGCAAGATCACAAGTTCAACTTTATTTTTACAATAAAATAATTACATGAGAGTGTTTATTTCTTTGATAACATTCCCCTCTCTATTCACCCCGATCCACGAGAGATAAAGCGAAATTTGTGCTCACCGAGGCAATGGTTACGTGGCTGAGAAGTTTGTTAAGTTCTTCGTCATTCCTTATGGCAAGCTGAAGATGACGAGGAACGATCCGCGCTTTCTTGTTGTCTCGCGCAGCATTTCCCGCCAGTTCGAGTATTTCGGCAGACAGGTACTCCAGGACTGCTGCAAGGTAGACGGCCGCTCCTCCCCCGATCCGTCCGGCGTATTGGCCTGTCAAAGAGGAAACGGGGGAGAGATGCATAGATCAGGGACACCCATTTCACTTTGAATTATGCAATCATTCAGGGTTCCGTCTACGACTCCTTAGAATACCATGCAAGATCATTTCATTTCAATTTATTTATCGTCCATTAAATGGAAAATCTTAATAAATCAAGTGGCATAAAATAATTACACATAAATAGAGCACACATTTCAAAATGACACACAAGACAAAACACACATAACATTAATGCATTTGATAAACACAGAAATCTTTACACCCAGTATACAGTAATAGAATATATCCACTAAATTTACGTAAATTGCGCCCGTTTCTTCAAAAATCCACATATTAATTTATAAACCTAAAAAGAAAATGAAAAAAAAAATATATCCAACTATGTTACCTTATACCTGTATATATTCATGATCATGTTTTATAGAATAAAAAGCTGCACATTCTCATGGGTATAGAATATCGGTATCTTATAAATTAAACTTACCGCCATAAATAAATTCCAAACACACACAGACACACACACGCACAGACACAGACACACACACACACACACACACACACACACACACACACACACACACACACACACACACACACAAGCTAGTATATGTAATTATTTGTTAACCAGTGACACCCATTTTATGCAACAATTCCTCCAGGATTCTCTCTACAGACTTGCTGGAATACCATGTCACAAGGCTGGGTTCACATATAGGAGTATATTCGGGTATACGGTGCGCGTTTTCGAGGGCACGCGAATAGCTTGAATCGCACAATAGGATTTCCTTAGGCTGCGTTCACATAGAAGTATTCGGTATTCGGTATTCGGTATTCGGTGTTCGGTATTCGCTATTCGAGCACCGAATACACCATCACCCGCACCGTCAACTCACCATCCCATGCAGTGAGGATTTCTTCCTCCTACATCCCAGCAAATCTTATGAACAATTTCTAAACTGCATCAGAATGTCAGTCTACATGCTTATTTTTGCTAAAGGGCAAATCCAGACCAAAATTGTCATTATTTCATAAACGAGAGACGGTATACGCTGCAAGAAAATCGAACAAGTTCGATTCCCACTTTGCTATACTTTTCGCAGCTATTCGGTACTTTCGAATAGTGCCCTCCTATGTGAACCGGTGTGAGGAAATCCTATCGTTCGATTCAAGCTATTCGCGTGCCCTCGAAAAACAAGCCCGAATACCCGAATAGTATACTTCTATGTGAACGCAGCCTTAGGCTGCGTTCACATAGAAGTATTCGGTATTCGGTATTCGCTATTCGGTATTCGCTATTCGCTATTCGCTATTCGGGCACCCAATGCACTATCACCCGCACCGTCAATTCACCACCCCATGCAGTGAGGATTTCTTCCTCCTACATCCCAGCAAATCTTATTGACAACTTCTAAACTGCATCAGAATGTCAGTCTACATGCCTATTTTTGCTAAAGGGCAAATCCAGACCAAAATTTTCATCATTTCATAAACGAAAGATGGTATACGCTGCTCGAAAATCGAACAAGCGCGATTCCCACTATGCTGTACTATTCGCAGCTATTCGACATTTTCGAATAGTGCCCTCTTATGTGAACCGGTGTGAGGAAATCCTATCGTTCGATTCGAGCTATTCGCGTGCCCTCGAAAACGAGCACCGAATACCCGAATAGTATACTTCTATGTGAACGCAGCCTATGCAAAAAACGAACATAACGTAATCAACAAACATTACACATTCATTTTTTGCAACGTCATTTTAGTGCTCATTTCCTGCAATAAGATTAATTTATTCTTTATGACCTTAATTTACAAGGAAAAAATCGATCAGCTACACAATTCACACGTTTTCCCTTCAGCTAGAACTAGAGTTCTAGATAGAATTTCTAGATGGATATCTATTTTCATTTTGTCACAGTGCAAAGCCTAAGACGTGTGAAAGCATAAATCTAAATTACCTTTGCGTAGGAACCGATGTATTCTGCCGACGGGGAACTGGAGACCAGCCCTGGAGCTTCGGGTGGTTTGCTTGGCAGACTTAGCCTTGGCACCTTTCCCGCGACCCGTCATCTCTAAGAGCTAACCCTGTCTGATTTGATCTCGTGACAATGTTTTCAGGAACTGATGCCTTCTAAACAAATTATAAAAAAAAAACAATAATGCATGTAATAAGTATTGAGCTTTTCGGAGAAGACGAGCAAAGGATGGCCAGGTTGAAATAGATCTATGTGGTCCTGATGTCTTAGCTGTTAGGCTGAACTGCTCAAAACAATGTAGGTCCTGTCAAGTGGTGGAGGTGGTGGCGGTAACTCTGGCGGAGGTGGTGGCGGTAGCGGAGGTGGTGGCGGTTGTGATTTAGTATAGAAAGTCTGGCAGCGGGAAGGTGATTGTGATATTTGCCGAGATCCAAAGTGCCTTCGATCTACATCAGAATTTGGCTTCTCGTACGTTGACCCGACTATCTCACATTCAAGCTCAAATCTGAACCTCCTACGGACATAGCGAAGGGGGAGTGATGTCCAGGCAGTCGGTGGCCATTGTTCCAAAGAGCCAATGAAATGAGAGTAAAGTCAAAATGCCACCTACTCTGTCAAAGCGGAAGTGGGCGGAGACTCATCGGACTGGTTCCACTATGCGCATGAGCAAAAAACAAAACAAAACAAAAAATGTCATTTGTATAATCAAGCATCTTGGTTTTTAAACTCACTGGCCCGAATTCTCAAAGGTGGAATACTTTATTACACCGCTTATTCCGCCGATTTATTACGCCTCTTTTGCAAATCAGGCCCTCGTGACCTAAAATGACGCGATTTATTCCCCGGAATAACTATTCCGCGAAATAGTTATTCCAGCTTTGAGAATTCGGGCCACTGAGATGAACATTTGTGATGTAATAATTATTCATGTAACCATATAAACGGTGCTTACTAGCACAGCCCACCTGACAGCAAGCCATGGTATTTGGCAATCTCAAGGACCTAAATCGAAAACGCTTATCAATGCATTCAATACAAAACAATGAGACAGATGCCTGCCGAGATGTTAATTGACGGACCATTGTGGTCACCTGGTCTATACCTTAGTTAATTCTTTGTTTGTACACGAATGCCAAAAATAGTTTACTGTTTGGTCGGGAGATCTAAGTCATTATAGGCGTTTTCACATCAGCCCGATAAAAATCCAAGCTCGAGATATTTTTTAACTTCCCAAGTCAGAAAATAGCGCGCTATTTCGAAACATCGGGCTGATGTGAAAACGCCTAGTATGTCGCTTTGAAAATGAATGAAGTGCCTGAGGCTGCGTTCACATAGAAGTATTCGGTATTCGGTATTCGCTATTCGCTATTCGCTATTCGGGCACCGAATACACCATCACCCGCACCGTCAACTCACCATCCCATGCAGTGAGGATTTCTTCCTCCTACATCCCAGCAAATCTTATTAACAATTTCTAAACTGCATCAGAATGTCAGTCTGCATGCTTATTTTTGCTAAAGGGCAAATCCAGACCAAAAGTGTCATTATTTCATAAACGAGAGACGGTATACGCTGCAAGAAAATCGAACAAGCTCGATTCCCACTTTGCTATACTTTTCGCAGCTATTCGTACTTTCGAATAGTGCCCTCCTATGTGAACCGGTGTGAGGAAATCCTATCGTTCGATTCAAGCTATTCGCGTGCCCTCGAAAAACGAGCCCGAATACCCGAATAGTATACTTCTATGTGAACGCAGCCTAACAACCACAAATCTCACCGGAGGCTTGCCCTTCCTAGCAGCAACTAAGCAAATTCCTGCCTGTAGAACTAAATGGAAGGGAGCAGGTGAATGATATGCTTGTTACTAAGCTGGGTAGGAAAAGAAACATCCACATTATTGTAATACGTTACATAGTCGGTCTGAGCCTTGCACGACATATACAAACAACTAATGGGTGCAAAATACATTCTAAGCATAGTATAAATGCATTGAAGATGTTTTGCGGGCGGGTGGAACAGCTTGGTACAATGGAGAGAGTATCCATGACGTTGAAACCCATGAAGTTGAAAACACAATAGTAAACTAGCCTATTTATTTTAAGCTTAAAAAAACTTGAATGCATTCAGTGACACCAAGTGAGAAGAAAGAGCGAGATCTACTGAAAGATACACCTGATAGGCGACCTACAATTTTAGTTCGTAGTGTGAATGAAACTTTGATACTCGTGTAAGGCAGTAAAATTGATAGTAGAGTTTTCTTTGGGTTATATCTTTCTTTCCAGTCTCAATTCGCTATCTAGTTTAGTTTGTTTAGATTCTTTTCTTTCACACAGTTTCATTGACCTCTACTCTATTTCTCTTTCATCACCTTCATTCCTTCTTAAGGCTGCGTTCACATAGAAGTATTCGGTATTCGGTATTCGGTATTCGGTATTCGGTATTCGGTATTCGAGCACCGAATACACCATCACCCGCACCGTCAACTCACCATCCCATGCAGTGAGGATTTCTTCCTCCTACATCCCAGCAAATCTTATTAACAATCTAAACAGCATCAGAATGTCAAGTCTGCATGCTTATTTTTGCTAAAGGGCAAATCCAGACCAAAATTGTCATTATTTCATAAACGAGAGACGGTATACGCTGCAAGAAAATCGAACAAGCTCGATTCCCACTTTGCTATACTTTTCGCAGCTATTCGGTGCTTTCGAATAGTGCCCTCCTATGTGAACTGGTGTGAGGAAATCCTATCGTTCGATTCAAGCTATTCGCGTGCCCTCGAAAAACGAGCCCGAATACCCGAATAGTATACTTCTATGTGAACGCAGCCTGAAGACCGGTTTGTAATTCCACTTTGCGCATGAGCACAAAAAGGTCATTGGACCAACAGGCATTTTGGTGCATTCACTGTGAGATAAGCATCTGTGATGTGATGATTATTCATGCGATCATTATCTAAGCGTTGCTTGCCAGGACATCCACCTGACAGCAAGCCTGGTATTTGGCGATATCAAAAGAAAAAGGTTGTTAACTTATTGCATTCAATGCAAAATAATGAAATAAATGCGTGCTAAAATGTCAACTGACGGAATACTCTGGTCACCTGGTCTAAACTCAAGTTCATACTTCGTCTGAACACGAATTCCAGAAATTGTTAGATCGGGTAAGCCTATGCATGAGGCTGCGTTCACATAGAAGTATTCGGTATTCGGTATTCGCTATTCGCTATTCGCTATTCGGTATTCGGGCACCGAATACACCGCCACCCGCACCGTCAACTCACCATCCCATGCAGTGAGGATTTCTTCCTCCTACATCCCACATCCCAGCAAATCTTATTAACAATTTCTAAACTGCATCAGAATGTCAGTCTACATGCTTATTTTTGCTTAAGGGCAAATTCAGACCAAAAGTGTCATTATTTCATAAACGAGAGACGGTATACGCTGCAAGAAAATCAAACAAGTTCGATTCCCACTTTGCTATACTTTTCGCAGCTATTCGTACTTTCGAATAGTGCCCTCTTATGTGAACCGGTGTGAGGAAATCCTATCGTTCGATTCAAGCTATTCGCGTGCCCTCGAAAAACGAGCCCGAATACCCGAATAATATACTTCTATGTGAACGCAGCCTTATGTAGCTTTGAAAACGAGTGAAGTGTCTGACCAACTGAGAAAAAAAGAAAGGTCATTTGTACTTATGTGTACTTATTGCTAAAGGGCAAATCCAGACCAAAATTGTCATTATTTCATAAACGAGAGACGGTATACGCTGCAAGAAAATCGAACAAGCTCGATTCCCACTTTGCTATACTCTTCACAGCTATTCGATACTTTCGAATAGTGCCCTCCTATGTGAACCGGTGTGAGGAAATCCTATTGTTCGATTCAAGCTATTCGCTGCCCTCGAAAACTAGCCCCGAATACCCGAATAGTATACTTCTATGTGAACGCAGCCTTAAGGCCGTGTCACACCTTTCAGGGCAAGCCTTGCGTGCGATTTGCAAAGAACAATTTTGACTACCCGGAGGTCCCCGTAGATGATCCGCACATGACAGTACCTAGCATGTATCTCAACCGTAGTCGCCCGGAGGTGCGCACGCATATTTTTTTTACCCGCAACCGTGTTTAGGCCCTGTCACACCTTTCCGGGCAAGCTACTCGGGCTTGTTACGTGTAGGGATTTTCTAGCATACCGGACATTCCTGAAGGCGGAAAAGGATTTGAGCGAGTCAACGCGTGTGTCTTACTTGCTGGACGCGTTCTACTTAAATTATACTTGCGAGTATACTGTGTGACCTTTGTACCAGTCGCGTGGGGGCTGACAACTCAGTGAAGGAATTCCTCTAATGGAATGGCTGAAATCCCACAGAATTTCATTATCTTGGCTGTATACGCATGGGCGTCACCAGGGGGGGGGGGGGGGGGTGCGTTGGGTGCGAACGCACCCCCCTTCAGATCCTTAAAAAAAAAAAAAAAAAAAAAAAAAAAAAATGAAATCCTAGCTACGCCGGTGCCCCTTCCCCGCTTGGTTTCCCTCAAAAAACAGTAAAAGTCTAGGGATTGAGAGCTTCCTATATTCCAAATGTCTGTCAAAAAAATCTCGTAAACATTTAGTGTCAAAACGCACCCCCCTTGAAAAAAAGCTGGTGACGCCCCTGATACGGGACTGCGAAGTACCTGCGTGGGAGTTGCCTGGGAAATGCTGCCGCTAAGGGCCTCCTATACTGGCGTTCTGCGTGGACCTCTATACGGGCATTCCCGCGACTCACCCGGAAAAAGTTTTGGTCATGCTCAAAACTTGGCTGCGGTTAAATCGGACTTGCGTGAGCACCTCCGGGCAACTACGCGCTAGATACTGTCAGGTGCGGACCAACTGCGGAGAGCTCCGGGGAGTAAATTTGTTACCCCGCAAGTCAAGCCGCAAAACTTCCCCCGTACGGTATGACAAGGCATGAATGAAAATTGCAAGCATTCTTGTTCGTCCGCTGAAAATCTTCTATGTGCTGGAAACTACCTCCTCGCCACAAGCCCGCGTAGCTTGCCCGGAATGGTGTGACACGGCCTTTAGGCTGCGTTCACATAGAAGTATACTATTCGGGTATTCGGGGCTAGTTTTCGAGGGCACGCGAATAGCTTGAATCGAACAATAGGATTTCCTCACACCGGTTCACATAGGAGGGCACTATTCGAAAGTACCGAATAGCTGCGAATAGTATAGCAAAGTGGGAATCGAGCTTGTTCGATTTTCTTGCAGCGTATACCGTCTCTCGTTTATGAAATAATGACAATTTTGGTCTGGATTTGCCCTTTAGCAAAAATAAGCATGTAGACTGACATTCTGATGCAGTTTAGAAATTGTTAATAAGATTTGCTGGGATGTAGGAGGAAGAAATCCTCACTGCATGGGATGGTGAGTTGACGGTGCGGGTGATGGTGTATTCGGTGCCCGAATAGCGAATAGCGAATACCGAATACCGAATACCGAATACCGAATACTTCTATGTGAACGCAGCCTAAAAGCCTCAGGTGTTCGGTATAATACCGAACAAAAAAAGTTTGTTCATGTGTTCAATGTACAGCAATAATGAATGCCTCCCTAAGTGTTAATTGACGGGCAATTCTAGTCACCTGATCGACGACGTATGTTAATTCTTTGTTTGAGCATGAATTCCATAAATTGTTACGTCAGGCAATCTTCTACATTATGTCGCTTTGAAAACCAGTAAAGTGCCAACCCAACTGAAAAAAATGAAAGGATATTGGTACCAACGTGAACACGAGCTATGAACAAACTGGTTTTATTACCTCATCAGTGAAGGTGCGCATGTCTCTTTATCTGGTTTGCATCCGTCTCGTGGGAAAATCATTTCGAAAAGCAGGATACGTCGGGAACAGCTTTCAGCTCTCCTATACTCTCCCTCAATACTCGACTTGACCATCAGGGAATTGGCAAAGTCCACTGCAGCAGGAATCTACCAGTCAGACTGACCACAAACCAGTCGCTATGTCAGGCAGAGGAAAAGGCGGGAAAGGACTTGGAAAGGGAGGTGCCAAACGACACCGTAAAGTCCTTCGTGATAATATCCAGGGTATCACCAAGCCTGCGATCCGACGCCTGGCCCGCCGGGGAGGAGTGAAACGAATCTCTGGTCTTATCTACGAGGAGACACGGGGTGTTCTAAAGGTAGACATCTTTCATTTTTGTTCCTATTTAATCGTTACAGCTTTAGTGGCTAGGGGTTCTACTTTGCCTATCTTGTTTTAAGTACACACTTCAAAATACTAGTATGAAAGTCACTTCTTTTGTTTGTTTGTTTTTTTCACTCCAAACGTTTGCACAGAAAATTTTTGAGGGAATATTAAGGTACGGTGTGAGAATGGGTTTAAATTCTAGGTCAATAATCAGTCAGAATATAAGAATACATAAGCCAGTTGACTGTTGCCAATCTGGGATATTAAGTTTTACCAAAAGAATGGTTACTATTGGCTTATTATCCTGAAACAAGCCATTTTCTTTTCATCCATACGAAACATGGGCGTCAAAACAGTCGACGGAGCAGGTCCTTTATCTATATTTAGCTCTATGTGATGCATTTATTATTTTGTGTGTGTGATATCATAGCTTATAGTCTATGTCAAGTAGTATATGTCCTTAAAAATATTTGCAATTCTTCAAAAATACATACTGTCTGCTTGGTTGCTTATGCGGAATACCCGACTCATTACTCATGTGGTGTCCGATCCTTCTATGAATTTACATAGGCTAATCTAGGCGAGTCTAATCTAGATCTACAATAAACCTCATCAGAAAATACCCAACGTGTGATGCATTTATTATCTTACCTTGGATCGATTCAGTACTGCACAATGTAAAATACAAAGGAAAGCTCTTTTTTGTTTCTTTATTCCGTCTACAGAATTGTTCCCCATCATATGGTTATGAAATACGCATGACCGTCAAATATTAACATTGTTGTAATAATCATACTTCAATCATTGTGCCTGTCACTGCCTGTTGAGAATTCGGACTTTGCTTGAAACAATAGGACCAAGTCATAACTTGGTAGGTAATTCATATTGAAGACATGTTAAGTTATTCACATTCACGCCGATTCCAATTTATATAAGATGAGCAAGTTCAACACTTTGTCCCCGATATCTTGATACTGAAATAAGACAGTGAAATTTCATCAAAATAAAAACTTTAAAACAGATAAGTGTGATTTTTCACCCAATATTAGTAATTTAGAATAGAAACTATATACATTCAAGAGATGTAATCACTTCCGCACTTATTGATTTACACGCAAATATCGTTAAGTACATTAAAACCTTTTCCTTCATTCTAGTTTCGTGAAGTTGTTACAACAGTAGAATAATTGATGGGATGTCTCGTTTTAATTTCATGTCGAAGATCAAAGATTATAAGTAAACATCCTTTTTTTTAATAAAAAACATACTGCAGACTCGTATTTATGTTTATGATACGAATTATGTAGGGTTTTCTTGCTAATGTTTCGCGCAGACATTGTGCAAGTTCAGTATTATTGTGTCTCTCTCTCTTTTTTTTTCCTCTTTTTTCTGGGGTGGGGTGGGGAGGGGTTGAGGGGTCTGGTCAGAAAGAAATGTCTGACGTTACGCTTTTAGTGCAAACTTAACATGATCTGGAATCACACTTTAAGGAAAGGCAAGACTTCCATCCCCTGCTATGCGTTAAATCGTTATATATAAGTAACATGAAGAAGTTTAGGTGGCTTTGGGATTAGAATCAGTGATTACTTAGTTTAGGATTAGGGTTAGGGTTAGAGTAAGGGGAACATTGATCTCGGTGTCCTATAGGGAAATGTGGACTTCAGACTGAGGAAGCTCAGTCATACAAATACAATAGGTGTATATTAGTGGGGGTACATATGGAAGTCTTTCCAAAGGAAATATTAGAGTCACCTGATATGCGTTCTAAAATTCATAAAGACTTAAGTTGCTTAAATTGTGTTACATCGGCAGGGTATATGTACAAAGCAGGCATTGTATACTAAGCCTGGACACGCTCGACACAGCAAGTTACATTGTATTTCGTATTCATCTTGAAAAGTAATGAAAATGTTGAATTATATTGAACAAAATCAATTTCCTCTGCTCGCGTTTTTTAGATCCGGACATCATTTTGTTGTGCTCATTATTGAAGTCATTACGACTAAAACATCTGGAGAAGTCAAGAATTAACGTATTATGATTAATCTGCATTTTCATTCGGTGTAAGTGGAATGCAGCGAGGGAAACAACTTCACTTCCAGCTAATATTGAAAACAGCTCGGACTATGAATACTTAAATTTTCTCGACAAAGAAGTGCTTTGGTACAGAAAACTACTTTGCTGTGTATGTAACTCGCACATCAATCTCTAGTATAGCACCAAACACCGTCATCCCAGTTTCCACACTATGTCGATTCCTATGCCACGTTGGTGTGGAACAACTACAGGGTTGTTCCTTTTGAACCCCCTAAAATTTGCGGGTTTTCTGTTTTGTTATTTTTATTGGGAGGGTTTGGTGTGGTTTGTTTGTTTTTTTGTTTTTTTGTCAACAATATCAAAGACTGTTTACACACTGCTTACAGCAGTTTTGGTAGGGGGGATACAAATGAGGTGTAATATCTACAGGGAACATGATGTAAAAGAAATATCCTATGTCAAATCAGAACCCTGGATCTAGACTTCAGCATGGATTTTTTTTAACTTCCTCACCGTAATGAGCAATATGTATTGTTACGAGCCATGTAGGATGTATTCTTTTTAATTTTGCGGGGTAAAAAGAAGTCTTATCACAATGATTAACTGGTAATTTAGTTACCGGTTTCCGAACCTCTACAAGACACAGTGTAACGCATTGGAATCTTTTCTTTTTCAGGTGTTTCTGGAAAATGTCATCAGAGACGCAGTGACGTACTGCGAACACGCGAAGCGCAAGACTGTCACGGCCATGGATGTTGTTTACGCCCTCAAGCGACAAGGAAGGACTCTCTACGGATTCGGCGGATAAGCCACTCACTTACTACATGGTGTGTGTCGTGACTACCGAACAGCAAAGATTCAACAGTCAGTTGTGATAGCATATAACTGGTTTCCGACAAAGACATGGGCTACTCATCCAGTAAAACTAAAATTCATAAATGTGTCCAGGTATTTTCACTCCAGGGTCCAATGCTTTAGGTGATGAATTTACTCATGTTTGGAATCGAAGCTCTTTTTTCCACCCCCTTGACTGAACACTAATGTCCTGTCGTGAATAGGTCGCTATTTCTCAGATGTGACCCCCATGGATAAAATCTTATCTTCCATTAAGACACATGAGCCACACTTTCTGATATTTTGAATTTAATTCTATCCTCTATCCGTGTCACTTCACTTTCGTAGACGCAGTTGGCTTTGGTTGATTTTGCTTCATGCTTCTCAGTTTTGTACTATGATAACCGTATCTGCCTCATTTTTTTTCTAGTAGTTTGTAGATTTTTGGTGTGTAGTTGTATTAGTAATTTGTTTGTTTCTTATGATTTCTCTTGCTTTCCAATGTGTAAATGAAGGAAACTATTTAACAATTGAAAAATAGGAAGTTTTAGAGTTTTCTTATCTATATTTTCCTTCCTTGACGCAAGTGAAAATTATAGGCGAACCCTGCTTTGATTTGTCTCGACGGACAGAAAATTGACCGACTCTAGGTGGATTACATCTCGACTTCTGCTGATGGGAGTAGGTCCAAAATCACCAATTCTAGAACTGTTGGGTCCCAATACAAACTACGCATTTTGTTTTCTCCAAGTTTCTACGTTCGCTCATTTTTCCCACAAAAAAAGGCAAAACTTCCGTCACTTTCTCCATGTCAAGTTGTAATTAAACAGTTATGTCAGTTGCAATAAGCATCGCAATGCCTAACGCCATGCACGTGTCTGTAGCAAATTGTACAAACTCATGTTAAATGACAAGATAGACCGTCCGCAGATAGACTGAAAGTCAATGCTGTATGGAAAAAAAATATCAAAACGATTTATTTTGTAAGGCAAAAGAGGGGGTAGAATTGCATTGTTTAAACTCGTCTTATCATCATTGGCTGTATTGTGAGCTATAGTGCACCTGGTTATGGCAATCATGCGCACATTTAGTACTCTGCTTCCTTCAGCTGACTTTCTGTTGATGACAATACGAAAGTCGAGGAAGATTGAGGGATGGAGCTCAGAGGGTGCACAAAAGAATTAAAATCATAAAATGATTCATAAATATTTTATACCAATTCTTATAAATGTGACATGAAAACCTATTCACATCAGTAGAAGTCAAATACGAAATGAAATTTCAAATTACCGAAATCAGATGAAGCCTTGATTCGATGTACATGATCTATGTAATCTACGAAAGGTAACAATGAGAAAGGGTTCTTAAGTCGCATTTCGGAACCGGTCAGAGATAAAAAGGAATCTGTGATAGAGTGGTGTAAGAGTTGTAATGGGTTATGATACGGTAGGTGGGGTAGAGTCAAAGGATTTGTAGGTATAGACAAGGGGTATAATCTTGTCTTTACAGGGTTATATCAACAGCACGCAAACAACAGATAACAAGTATTGAAATTAAATCTATCTATGGTAATACCATGTTACAATATACGTGTACAGTCTCGCCTCATTCAGTTTCAAAGTATGTAGATAGTGTTGATAAGGAATGTAAGCTTATAAAAGTCATAAATGTCAATATTATTGTCATTATTTACGATTGTTCAATGTTCTTGTAGTTGTCGTCTTCGTGTGCGTCTCTTTCATTTCCGTGATTTCTGAATGTGAAGAAGAGAAACTGGCATTGATTGTAAAAAGTGTATGAAGAAAAAGTAATGATTTGTAAGTTGACATTTTAATAAAGATTTTGTGATGTAAACGTTGAAGGAATGTCATTTTGTAATCTGTTAATTCACTCTCCACAAAATCTGTCAGTTGGTGCATACTGAGTTTCAGATTGTCTGACTCTTATTAAAGTAAAAATTGACGTCTTTTTCTGGTCTGCGAGCCACATTTCCTATCATCATATGCATGTATATATATATACCATATATATATATATATATATATATATATATATATATATACATATATATATATATACATATACATATATATATATATATATATATATATATATATATATATATATATATATATATATATATATAATCATAGTTTGACATTAGCGATGGCAGGTGTCCACTAAAATGATACACGCAATATACATGTATGGCATATTATATCTGGCATCCTGCGATATCCATATTAATCTCATGTCATAAGTGTATATGTGTGTGTGTGTGGGTGTGTGAGTGTGTGTGCGTGTGCGTGTGTGTATGTATTCGTTAAGTTATACCAAAATATCAAAAACAACCAACGTCACTGGTTATTCAACAGAAAACGTCGGTAAAAAGATATGATGTAGCTCAATCCATTCAGTGCCATGAAGGGACTTTGGAGTGCATGCAATACTATGGGGTTTTCTTGTGAAAATCAAGACTCAAAACACACATAGGATTTAACAATGACATGTCTCCTTTTATCTGCTCACCCAAGCCGAATAACTCCAGTAACCTAATGCGACCGTCCGTGTTTGTTTGTTTGTTTGTTTGTTTGTTTGTTTGTTTGTTTGTTTGTTTGTTTGTTTGTTTGTTTGCTTGCTTGCTTGCTTGCTTGCTTGCTTGCTTGCTTGCTTGCTTGCTTGCTTGCTTGCTTGCTTGCTTGCTTGCTTGCTTGCTTGCTTGTTTGTTTGGGTGGTTTTTTTTTTTCGTTTGGCAGCCGATTTTGGGACACAATTAGAACTGTCATCCAAAATGTCTCTCCCCTCCACCTTCAACATGAACTAACGTTCTTGTTCCCATAAACTAGGCCCCTCACTTTTACAAACGAAACGCTGGCCCTGTATAGTGGCTGGAGTTTTACCAAAATTAGTAGGAATAGTAGTTTTTAGCTATACCAGGGAGGTTTCACTTCCCTGGCTATACTGTGGTTGTGGTGCTACAAAGGAGTCCCAAAAACGGGGCACACATTCATAGGGCTTACTCCAAATGAATAAAATGTTGTCAAATGGCCAGCAGCAATTCCCGAATCTCCTTTCTTCTATTTCCCTCAGTCTTTTCTTCTTTTTCTTTTTCTGATAGTCTTAAACGGAGTGCCATGAAGGCAATGTGCGTCTTCTCGGGTGAGCACCACAACCTCCTCCTCGGTAGTCTGGCTTCCAGACCCTCTGCCCATACTATTTCGCTATTCATGATATTGACGCCCTCAACGTTTAAGTTGATTTTGTCGCGCCTTCGGCAAAGGCGGCGACTTCGTCGCGGGGCGGCGACTTCGTCGCCGCGGAGTCCAGTTGGCAAAGGGTCTGGAAACCAGACTACCTCCTCAGGTGAGCGCGACACCCGTGGGTCTTCTGTGATCATAGACTGAGGTGGCGCTAAAATTATTCACACGTAAAATCCTAAGGCTCGTAATAGTCGTGTAGGGGCGTCTGTGGGGTGTAATAGTTATTGAGTGTCGGTATACGAGTCGCTGCTCTCTCCACGGCTGAGTGAGATGAGAGGCAGGCTCGCAGGGCGTGAACACAAAGACACCTGATCGGCTGACAGGTGGACTGTCTATTCTTCAGGAAGACAGCCAGATTACTTTGCGAAGTGTTTCTTTGAGGAACAGACTTATATCAATGGGCTGCGGAAATCATTTCAAATCATTATGGGAAACAGTTCTATTTGCCCACTCCTATCTAGCTAAGAGGACGTTTTAGGACTTCGGGCTATCTTCGTTTCTCGAGGTCCAGTCATTATGTCTTCCATTCCGAGGGTTTTGTGAGATATGTTTCAGTATGGAAAACTAACAGTTCTTTATAACAATTTATATCATAAAAGTGGAGTACTTTTTGTTTGGAGCACCAAAGAATTCTATATTTTCTAAGACAAAAGCGATAAAGTGTTATCTCATTGGACGTCATTCTAATCTATGTTCATGAGAAGACGAACACAAATAATCAGTGTAATCGACAAGTATCGCGTGTACAAAAATCAGACGAAGACGCTCTCGTTTTGAGTATTTCAGAGGAAAAATCCAACCAAAGTTGTCTAATTTGCTAGATGATTCATGAGACTTCTGGACGTGCTGTTCATATGAAGGATGTCGAAATCGCAAACAATTCGATTTATGCCACTCGAGACACCAGCCTCCCCACGACCCACCATCGACCGGACACCGTCGAACTCGGGCAAAATGTGGGCCATAGTCCGCAGCATGTTCATACTTCTCGTGTGCTTCTGGATCGGCTACCTGATGGCGGTCGTAGGCCCGAGTTTGGAGGAAGAGCAAAAAGCCAGCATCAAATATCGCTACCGACGCTTTTCGGACTATCTTGGTTTACGTGGAAAGCTCTTCGACTCGACATCTGGAGCAGACGACGTTTTACAGCGATCGATATTACCGCCGTCAAGCGATAGTGATTCGTCAAGGTTCAACTACGTCTTGATACCGTTGACCAGTGTAGATAAGATGCAATATCACAAACAGCGATTTGAGGCTTGCATGCAGTCTATACTCGATAAATCAACAATTCCACTTCATTTCTATTTCGTCGTAGACGAGCCAAGTAAAAGATATTTGAAGGGCGCCATGCGTGATTTTGAGTACAGATTTGGCTCCAGAATACAAATTCGGGTAAGTTTGTTTCACTTCTATTTCACGTATTTCACACACACACACACACACACACACACACACACGCACACACACACACACACACACACACACACACACACACACACACACACACACACAAAAGCAGATCAAGCCGTGATTTTCACAACAGAACGACACATGTTGTGTCAAAACATGTAGTGTATGTATTATAGGCCCTAAACAATGTGACTGCGTTAGAGAACCAAACATGCCCAACATTCAGAGGTATTTGATGTCAGATTATTGTAAAACTTCGATATCGATGAATAGAAAGATGGATATGACATATACGTAAAATCAGAAATATCTATACAAAAAGAGAAAAAAAGAGAGAGGGGAGGGAGAGAGATCAGAATGAAAGAAAGAGATCATGTAATGTTACTCTATGCCCTATATACTACAGTTTTGCTGGAAAGACATGTGACTACAAAGTTTGTGTTTAAGATTATATTTAGGAGGGGATGGGGCGTCACCAAGCAATCTCGTTGTTGATAACATTTTCTGTTTCCAATATCTGAAGTCTCCCTTTGTGGAGATGTTCAAGTCAAGGTTAATTGCTCGGAAGTTTGTTAGAATAGCGTGACAGTTTATATGGCTCAGAGCCGTATTCCCCTGAGTTGACGTCATGTGCTCTCTATTTGCACGCCACGTACACAGACACTCTATTCACATCGTACACGAGATATTTTTCGAATTTTTGGCAATTTACTAGATTTATATTCTAAACCTGGATGAAATTAAGTTATACTTCCTGTGTCAATTACTACAGCACGTTTAAAGGGATGGTATCACTCCAGTTTCGTTGAGATGGGGCTTTAAGTTTCCAACGTTTTTTGATAATGATTCTTTTTGAGATAATGAGAGACTTATATATTCTTATAAAATATTAAAGAGCATATACTTTTTATAGGAATTCAAGTTTATTTGATGATTTTTTTTTTTGAAATGGCGGAGACATCCAAATAAAGTGATCCTAATGAAAGGTGAGGATCGCTTTGTTTTATCTTGTGTTTGGATGTCTCAGCCATTTCAAAACCATTTGTAATCAAATAAACTTTTGATTCCTCTTAGAGTTGCATGCTCTATACAACATTTCATAAAACGGTTTCTGAGTATCACGCAAAAGATTAAAAGCTGAATCCCCACCTCAGCAAATAATATACCATCCCTTTAAAACTTGTTCCGACATTAGCAGATACAAACCCATTCTGCAGGTATAAAGAAGGGTTTTGGTTGTTGTAGTTTAAAATCTTTACAAATCCTTGTTATTGGTGGACAGTTAGAAAGAAAAAAAAATGTTTTCAAAGAATGAGATGCAGTTCTTGCTATCTCTGCCAGGTCATACTATCGCCACAGGATAACGTAGATAATCTTTTTCGCGATGGGCAGCTCTGACACTATCTGCACCAACATCATCCCTCATAAGATAAATTATCAATAACAAGACGCCTTCTACTCTCGTTATCCCATGCTCTCATGAAGGAGCGTGAGAGTAAGAAAGGACTAACTAGCAATATCATTAGCATTGGTTGCCTGTTCTTTTATAAGCTGCACTACCAGTCTTTGCTGGTAAATATTTTGGGACAAGAAAGGAGATTATACGTCAGACTTACGGGTCCAGAATAAGTGTGTGGGATTAGCTCCTTGGTTCAAAAAATAGGCCAAACAAAGGTTATTCTTTGACCGTATATCCGTCAATTCACAGGCCCGACGAAAGAAAGACGAAGACTTGCGATTTGCATCAAAATGTCCAGACTGCATGGCTGTGGTCGAAATATCTCTCAATGTTTGTCTGTTCTACTGATTCCTTCTCCAACGATGAGAAGACAGACTCAACTGAGACAGGATTGGAATATTGATCTAAATCTGTTATTGTCTTGTCGGGTGTGAAGGTATAGCAGGAGAAAATCACGTTTATTATAGCCACTCAAACTATGTTCATTGTAATAGATTGACAGTAATCTATAATAGGGAAGAAAACATCCTCGTGATGGGAATACAGATTTTCCATTTGTGTATTCATGAAACCTTTGTGTGGCATTCGCGATTAATGAGGAGAAATTGAATACTGGTGGAGGCAAACGCGTGTAAAAAAAAAAGAACAAAAAGAACCACACACACATTGGCAAAAATAGAATGATTCTAATGTTATTCGCCTGGAATTAAGTGTGGGGGAGGGGGTCAGGTACCCCTTTCCCATTCCGCGGCATTTGTATATAGTCACTCCATAACAATGTTTCATGAAGTACACGTTAACATAGCAATGATCTCTACCACATGCAATGGAAAGAGGGCGGCCTTTTTGAATTCAAGACGTGGGAGAATGGAAAATAAAATAACGCGAAATCGTTTGTGAGCAAAAGGAGGGGCTGCTGCAGTCTCCAACGTAGTGTTATTGTAATACAATCTGTTCAGTCAATTCTTACACAACCAGATAAGAATATAATGGATTTGAAAGACGCATAAGACTGCCATGCTCCTGCTGAAAAAGAAAGCATTTAAGAGCAAAACAAAACAGATGGGGAGCCCAAGCGAGATAGACTTCTTTATTTCGTATTTAAAGTTGTTGACATTTCTAACGTTATCGATATCACATTCTTCGACATTCTTTCGATTAACAATTGGAGCCATAAAATGTCTCATCATAATAGACACTGGATAACGTGGGCGTCTTGACAGCTTAGAGAGAGGGGGAGGGAGAGCCTATATATCAAAATACAAGGCTGGCAGGATTTAGGTCTGAGGTTATTCAGTATACTAACATTATTTCTAAAATAAAAGTAGAATGAGTTATTTTCTTTCATTTCGTTTTATTGACCGTATATAAAAGGGTTAGCATCTCATTCTTGATGTTATTGAAAAATGTCCAAAGTTTTTAATACTGAGAGGAGACGCAATGCCATTATGATATACTGGTTAATTAAGACGACTTAATCTCGTTATTATTTGAAATCTCCGTGTACGATACACTCTCTTCCTGTATGGATTACCTTTAAAGGGGAGAGAAGTCGAAGGCCTCCAGAGTTGAGGCATTGTGTTCGAGAATCCCTATGATTGCCGAGCATTACAGTTGCATCTGTTTACGTATTGATGTCAGCTCTTGTTTTCTAAAATTCTTGGAAATGCACTTAATGAGATCTTTACTTTATAAGGGAGATTTGAGAACAAGTCCGACCCCCTCGAAATATTAACCTTTCAAGATGAGAGTTTAGAAACAGTAACAGTCGACGAGACACGTGTAGTCCTCGATAATAAATCATTATGGATACATGCAAACATGTTCAGGCGTACAAATATATTCAACATGAAATGATGTAGAACGTCAAAAGCACTTTACAATACAGGACACAAAGCAGCGAACATGATGATTCTCACCCATCGATATTTATTGAATAAGGCTCAGATTACATCCTGGCGGAGTGGCGGATCGGGAGGGGGGGGGGGGTGAGGGGGGCAACGGGCGCGCACCCCCTCTTTATTTGTTGTTTTAAAAAAACAGGAAAAAACGAGATCAAACTCAGAAGCAGCACAAAAAATATTGTTTGCCCCCCCCCCCCCCCTTTACGGAATTCCTGGATCCGCCCCTGCTAGTGAGTGTCAATAGTCACCACTATTACTCTATCTCTATCAAGCATCGATTTTAAGCAAAATCATTAAAAGTCTAAAGTCGCAGGGCACTCTACTCAATTGGCTAAAAATGTAATGTCCAGCTATAACTTAATTGGGGAAAATTCAGCTGGGACGAAATTTGGGAAATATTCCTCTTTGCAAGACGATTAAACATCAAGGTCAAGAGTTCAGGTCAAAGAATTTTGTCTAAACGTTGTTCTTGATAAGTTTCATATCTGCATATCGACCAAACTTCCCCTGATTACTTCATGGTGAAATCATATATTGCTGTATCCAACCGCATGGTTTTTAAGCCGACGTGATAAAGAAATTAAATCGTTTACGTTTACTTAAATCAGAGCATTTCCGAATCATGAAATGAAGTTGCAATGCTGACTATAAAGTTACTTTATGCCCATTTATTTTCCGCAGTACGATTTCCTAGACCAGCAATCACTTGCCGCCCAGCTAGCTCCTTACGTCTCCGTAGTTCAGCGCATTGTCAGTGGGAATACGAAGGGCTACTACAACCAGTCAATTTTCTTCCTCTCTGTTGGCATCCATAAGAACATCCTTCCCGACTTCGTTCACCGCATCATCATGCTCGATACGGACCTCAAATTTCTGTCCGACATCGAAGGACTTTTCGCTCACTTTGACAATTTCGGTGAAGAGAATGTGATGGGTCTTGCGTACGACCAGCAGCCTACGTATCGGGATGCCTTCAGCGTATATCGACTGAGTCAGCCCAACACCCGCGTGGGTTCGCCGCCCTCCCAGGGGTTTCCAGGTTTCAACAGTGGAGTATTGCTTTTGAATATCGACCGAATGAGAAGCAGCAAAATCTACAATGTATTTCTTGATCCTCGGGTTGCTACCGCTTTAACCAAAAAGTATTCTTTCATGGGACAACTTGGAGATCAAGACTTTTACTCGCTTGTAGGCAATGAAAAGGAGAACCTTTTTTATGTTCTGCCATGTTCGTGGAACAGACACCTCTGTCGAAATATGTACCAAAAATATCCTGATGTATTTGAATCGTACTTTAATTGCGATGGTAAAATTCATGTTTACCACGGTAGCTGCAACACAACGATTCCAGTCTGAAACAAACATTGAGCCAAAGTAGCTGCAATCGTTGTATGACTCTATATTTTAGTATTAATTTGAATCTTGAGACCCAGGTGTGTGATATCGTACATTATTTTAGGAAGTATATTCCAGATAATGAATGTGGAATGAAGTATGATTCCATTAGGGTTATTTCTGGTATTAACATGAGACAAATTGCTGCATGTTAAATTGCAGTGTGTGGTGTGTCCTGACATGACGTGTCTTCATGCTATGACTCATGGCTTGGGGTCGCAGGAGAATAGCCACATTATTTATGTTATTTGGTGTCATACTATTACCCTGTCCTCTTAAACCAACAGAATGATGACCCACTATAGTTTGGAAAGAAATGACCGCTTGAATTTGAAGGAACGTACGTGGTGTCAAGATCCTCTCTTCAGGCACATTAGCTTTGTATTATACATGCATTACAACCATTTTTGGTGTCGGTATGATTATGAATGTAACATCTAGCAATACTCCCAAAAGAGAGAAAGTTGACTTCCTATTTGATACACACGTTTGAAGATATATTGAAATGTAGTATGGTGGTACAATTGTATATGCATGGGTATTGACGTTACTAACACCCGTCACCTCCTTCCTGTAAGGCTGAATACATAGGACCAATGGTATTGTCTTTAAATTTTCTTAATATGAATTGTGAATTTAAATTGTGTCAGTGATGAAAAGAGCGAATGACATGATATACGAGGATAGTGAGTCCACCAACGGCAAGACGAGGAAATTGCCTCCTTATAGAACTGTTCAATCGTAATCAAAGTTGTTCGTTGACAGAATGATTGCTATTCAGATGGGTCAGTACATTTGGCAACATTAAATTAATCAGTTTTGAATTCCCACAACTCGCAACGAATAATGATCTTTCCCAGCTTTTTCTAACCATTTAAAAATCCTTTGTGTTTTTATCATACATTGTGGATGCATCAAATTAATACGATGTATCTAAAGCCTTAATCTTTCTTCCTCTGTGTGAGGGGACCTAGACTCAAGGGCCCCATTTCATGTAGGATGTAATTAAGATAGCAACTTTTGGTGGAGTGGCAATTTCCCAGAGTAACAGCCAATCAGGAAGCTTGATTAGTGTCGTTACCATGACAATTTCCATTCCAGCAAGAGTTGCTATCATATCAACTTTTTATGAAAAAGGGGCCCAGATGTTCCTCTTATCTGATTTCTTTTTGATCCTTTGAAGCTTACATGTTCCATGTTTTTTTGTTTTTTATCATATGACAGTTAAACAGAATCAGCACTTGATGATTTCTCAGAGCTAAGTTAACAGAACCCTATATTATAGTCCATTCTAGTCGGGGTCATATGGGCAAAGTATACTGTAAGAACCGACAGAAAACGGTGAAACTCAATAAATTCTGACAGAAGTTAGAAAGTTATTGGATTCAAAAAGTTAGTCTGCATATAATCTTCTCTATGATAAAGAAGAAGATGGTAATTCCCGTGACAATCGCGCAAATAAATACAAATTAAGTAAGATGACGACAATTGTCTCTCAAGTTTCCTGGAATTCTTTTCAAATATCAATCTGCCCTAAAGTTACTTTTTGAAAAGAAACTAGAGAGATGTAGATATCTTACCACCAAGTTTTAATAGAGCTCTTAAAGCTTGACAATGACGACCTTTAAAGCAGAAAGTCAAATTTGCTGATTATACCAAAAATCATATCTATGAAATTTCAGTATTTACATGAGCAAATTAAAGTAAGAGTTCCTAAACGAAGTAATGTAATCACCCAATATGAGTTATTATGACGAAAAACATCGTTTCCTACACTCATGCTAAATAATGAAAGTTCTTGGCATACGTTTATATCTTGGTACTATTTCAATCGCTTTTCGTTTGACCAAAGAGGTGAGTGGATAGAGGAGCTCGCCTAATATCTCCTTGGTTTGATTTTACCCTTTTCATCTATAAAGTAAACTTAAATATTAAGTGTACCTCACTTTGAGGATGATGCTTATTTTCTCATCTGATATCTCTGATATTACAGAAAGATCGATTGCATTAAAGCTTCACCTGTCTACGATACGAACAAGCAAAGATGTTCCACTGTGTCATGTGATCTTAAAACGTTTACTGTAAATCGATATTAATGAAATGGATGAGACATGTTACTCAGCCCAAAAAAAAAAATGATAATAATAACGCCTTCGATATGTCATTCATTCACAAGAAGATAAATGAGAAATATCATTATTAACTCCTCTCAACGTAAGTGAAACACAAAATCCATCAAAGCTATACATACAGTGGCGTATCTAGGGGGGGGCAAGGGGGGCACGTGCCCCGGGCGCCACTCCCCGGGGGCGCAAAAAAACGAAGAAGAAGAAAAAAAAAAGGAAAAAAAAAAACGAAGAAGAAGAAAAAAAAAAGAAAAGAAAAAAAAAAGAGAAGAAGAAGAAGAAGAAGAAGAAAAAAAACTCGCCCGGAAAAGGGGGGGGGGGCAGAAAACCAAATCAAACAAGACCAAAAAAAAAAAATGATGCCGCCGACAAAATGACAATGTTTATTGTGTTCACACAAGAATTCCATGTTCTGTAAGTAAGCTGAAGTACAAAAATTTTCGGCTCGCTCGATGCGCTCGCTCGCCAAAATTTATATAAAAAAGAAGGTAAGAACAAAGCGTGATGATGACATGGACAAAATGACAATGTCTATTGTGTTCACACATGTCACTTTATATTTAGCAGGCAAATGTTTCACGGAGCAGCGGCTGCCATTTCTTTCGTTCTGAAGCGATCGCCAATTGGATCAAAAGAAGGCGCCAACGGTTTCGAACATACGGGGGGGGGGGGGGGGGTTGGGGCGCAAAAAAAAACCCCAAACAACCCAAAACAAACAAGATAAGAACAAAACGTAATGATGACGCGGATATATACAAATTTCGGCTCACTCGCTCGTACTAATTTAGAGTATTTTTTAAAGTCTTCAGTTTGGGTCGTCACTATATCTCGTAAGAATTGTAAGATTTAATAAGCAAAAAATGACAAGAATTTCATGTTTTGTAAGCTGAAATACAAAGTTTTTCGGCTAGCTCGCTGCGCTCGCTCGCGCCAAAATTCATCCCCAAAAAAGAGATAAGAACAAAACGTGATGATGACGCAGAAATATACAAATTTCGACTCACTCGCGCGTACTAATTTAGAGTATTTTTTAAAGTCTTCAGTTTAGGTCGTCACTATATCTCGTAAGAATTGTAAGATTTGATAAGCAAAAAATGACAAGAATTTCATGCTTTGTAAGCTGAAATACAAAGTTTTTCGGCTCGCTCGCTGCGCTCGCTCGCGCCAAAATTCATCCCCCAAAAAGAGATAAGAACAAAACGTGATGATGACGCAGAAATATACAAATTTCGACTCACTCGCGCGTACTAATTTAGAGTATTTTTTAAAGTCCTCAGTTTGTTGGTATAAATCGTTATCGTCGTCACTATATCTTGATTAGAATAGTAAGATTTGATAAGCAAAAAAATGACAAGAATTCCATGTTTTGTTAGCTGAAATACAAAAATTTTCGGCTCGCTCGCTGCGCTCGCTCGCCAAAATTTATTAAAAAAAGAGATAAGAACAAATCGTGATGATGCCGCGGAAATATACACATTTCGGCTCACTCGCGCGTACTAATTTAGAGTAGTTTTTCTAAGTCCTCAGTTTGTTGGTATTAATCGTTATCTATAAGGCCGTCACTATATCTTTATTAGAATTGTAAAATTTGATAAGCAAAAAATGACAAGAATTCCATGTTTTGTTAGCTGAAATACAAATTTTTCGGCTCGCTCGCTGCGCTCTCTCGCCAAAATGTATAAAAAAAGAGTTAAGAACAAATCGTGATGATGCCGCGGAAATATACAAATTTCAGCTCACTCGCGCTTACTAATTTAGAGTATTTTTAAAGTCCTCAGTTTGTTGGTATAAATCGTTATCGTCGTCACTATATCTTGATTAGAATTGTAAGATTTAATAAGCAAAAAGTGACAAGAATTCCATGTTTTGTTAGCTGAAATACAAAAATTTTCGGCTCGCTCGCTGCGCTCGCTCGCCAAAATTTATCAACATTCATTACATTTAAATCACCCTCAAAAAGACCCCTTTTAAGTGCTTGAAAAAGTACATCATGTGGATTGTGTTTAAAGTCCCTACTGGGATGGGGTTGGGGTGGAACACTTTTTCAGAAATTAGCGGCGCAATTTTCGCGCTTGCCCCGGGCGCCGTTTTCCCTAGATACGCCACTGTATACATAAGGCACGTTGTTTATGGTGTGATATTTGTATCCAACTCAATCTGATGGGTCGCGTGACTGCAGTATCAAATTGGAAACTCCATTTTTTCATTCATTTACTTTCTTGTAAACATATTTTTTTCATAAGCACGAAATCTTGTTCTTAGTTACTCAACTTCAGTGTCTTTGTGATGAGTTCTTTAAATTCGTCATTTCGGTCTATGTGGATTTTTCAAACAAGAGCGATTTTACGTTTATCCACGATATTTCACCATAATTATGATTAGATTGTGTTCGATCTTTCTCCCTTCTTCGTGCCTTTGCTTTATTGATAAAGCCTTTCCTTGAAAAAACAAAAACAACAACAAATATCCTGAGATATTTTGCCAATGACGCGAATGAAGTGATGAGTAATACTGTAAAGAGGCCAGCTTAATCCCCAAGCATAATCATGTAGGTCACCTTTAGACAATAGTAACAAGTTTCCACAGACCTGGCAGAGGAAATCAAATCTAGATCAGATGAACAGATTTTAAGTAGAAGCCAGATAGATGAAACAGATGACAAGTTTTCTTGTTTAGTTGCTTTCACTGTAGCGTCTTTATTCTTATTCTATGAATAAGCCATTAAGAATGTTGGGTTAAGGCAGAATATTATAATTTAATTGACGAGTAAACGTGGCTTTAAGCGCTCTAAATCATTGCAAACTTGTCTGTTGAGATTCTATGTTCTGTATCAGTGTGTGTGGGTGTGTGTTTCTTTCTCGTTATTTGCACCTTTCAAAACTATTTTGATTTAAAGTACACTTGTACGCAAAGAGAATAGCAATGGCCCATTGGATAGTTCTGATTCAGATACAACCAACATACGAATCGGGTCATTAACTGTGTGACAAAAATAAAGGAACGTGGAGGTCAGTGGTTCTAAGAAGAATGGTATAATTTCATATTGACTGATTGTGTCACGTGACTGTCCACTCGTGAAAATACTCGCCAAAGGACGTGTCTTTTGGATCTCTCAGAAATGGGAAAAGAAAGAATATTGATATTATTCATTGAGGAAATATCAGTACATGCATGCGTTTCTATATTTCTTTCTACCGCTACTATGGTTATGTGTATAAATATAGACAAACTTAATGTACTGTATACAATGCCAATTATAGCTAATGGATGATAAAAATGAAAAGGTTCCATTTAGAACAGCGCTTCGTTTCCTGCCACCTGCTCGTCTTAGCATCACTGCCTCGTCAAGAGCGGGTCACAAGCATAGAGTGTCTCTCCACAGCACTGCTGTCAACAACACAACGTCACCGTGTGTCAGTCCGTCAGTCTTGGCTCGGTCACATGGCATGAACCCTCATTTGTGGTGTCGGCCCTGCACTCGATGCACAGAAACGGTATTGAAGGAGAAAGTTGCCGTATTTAGAAAGGAGATTATTATGAAACATGTTACTACAATCAGGACAATATAGTAACAAATACAGACAAGAACGAAAGTGCGTAAAGCTAAACGACAGTGAAGTCGTTATGGCCTTGTCTATTAGGCCTTAGGTGTCTGACGACATATCGGAATGACGTTCTTTGCTTGATTAAATAGTTATGTTTGAAACGAAATTGTGTATGCAGAGAAAGATAAGATAACTATTTAAACGTTGATCTTCTGTACTCTTTGAGAATGTGTTCTACTAATAAAGATTACCCCAGATAATTGTATAGTACTTTCTAAACACTGTACTATGCTGTGTAAAGTCGGATTGGCCGTGTGACATAGGAGGTGAGATCTAGAGAGCTCCTAGGTGACATATTCCTTTGGTTTCATTCCACGCGTTCACTGTTCACCCTGGTGAGAACTATTTTGGTTATATAATACCACAAAAAAAAAACAATTAGTTCGAATATGCACGTCGGATTGTTTGTGCGCTTGTCTGAATTAGATGACGAAAGATGGAGATTTTGACCTTCATTATGGGGTCATTATAACGAGGGCAGTAATACTGAGTATGACAAGATTGTGTCCGCACCAGTGAGTTTATTCCACATGGAAGTACAGCCAGACAATCAGCTCACTGATACCCAATCCCATCAATCCTATTTCCATGCTTCTTGCGGGTCACTCTTTTGGGGTTCCCTTTCATTCTTTAATGTGCACCATCTCCTCTCAAGGAGCGTTCCTCATTGGTGGCTAGTGAGTATCGGTGCTGGAAAGTTAACTCTGTCCAGATTCTCTGTCAGGCACAAACACATTGAGATGTGTCATAATAATTATGTTGTCCTGATCGATCATCGAATATTCTTGTTTTATTATTCATGGTATGTGGCTTGGAACTACAAAAGGCAGTGGGTAATTTACCAGAACGAAGAATTTCGATGATCAGGACAACATATTGACACACCTCAGCGAGTGTGGGCCTGATAGACAACTGCGACAGAGATCCTTTGTCACTCACTAGCCACCAATGAGAAATGTTCCTTGAGAGGAGATGGTGTGCATTAAAGAATGAAAGGGAACACGATGAGTGACCCCCAAGAAGCATGGGAATAGGATTGATCGTTTTGTGTATCAAACTAACGAATGATTCAGTGTCCTATGATGTATATCGGTTCTCTATACTCTCACGTCTTTCTTTGGGTTCTGTTTGGCGGAAATTTGGAAAGCTTGCAATATAGAGCTCTTCTCAACCCGAAATTTGCACTTTGCTGCAGAGAGTAAACAGCTATTCTATTTCCCCTCCTTTCAAGAGAAATACAAAGACTTCGAATTGTGACTCGCATGACCAATCAATACTGTTCAGCTACGTACAGAGTTTACTGTAGCGGCAAAGATACTAGTGTTCTTTTCTGCTGCAGTGATATCCTCCGGCCACTTCAGCAAGGTTTTCAACCAAATGTCTTTTATTAGTGATGTATTAAACGTGTTCTAGCTCATAAAATGTGCTTGAAAGCTTGAAAGTGAAATGAAAGGCGAAATTGATTCTGGCTTGATATGAGAGACGATGTACATCATACCAGACATGTGATGAGCGTAAAACCACTGTGAGCTGTGTTCCTGCAGCCATTAGCAACACTAGACAACGCAGCGAAAACCCTTCTCAATCGGAGGCGACTCCGCGCTTTTTGTCTCATCGCCATCGCCATCGTTACTGTTCGACGACCACCTCGACCTCCCTGTCATCTTCGCGATTGCGTCCCTCCAATCTCAACAACGTGCACGATCACACACTCATATACAAATTACATGAATAGAATTGATTTGATTAACAAAATCCTCACAAAAAAACAAAAGATTGTGCCTCATCAAATAAGTCTCGGTTGAACATTATGCACAAATGCGACTGTCGAAATGGCGGACGAACTGCCCTTCGACTCCGTTTCAGTTCATTGTCTATATATTCTTTATTATTGGCACTTTAAAAGCGTCAGACAGTTATAATTTTCCTTCGAGGGCGCAAAGTGTACTATCCAGGAGCAATGGGAGGAGTTGAGAGGTAGACGTTTGTGTGTTTGTTTTCGAAGTGAGAATACAAGTGTTGGTGTGTCTGTGCCTAATTTGCAGCTTGTTTGCGACTTGACTAAATTCGGCTCAGCTTGACGCTTTCAAGGGGTTGGTCCTCACTGTGACACTATAGCTAAGCCTCATGATTGCAAACCGTTTTGTTTGCCATGACTACTGAAGACAGGTGCATGTCCCAATCCAATTTATCCAATCGTAAGACCTTCAAGGAAAGTAATGCGTGATTTCATAGTTGCATAGTAAATCAAGTTATTTATGCAGTTTCTGTCATGTCTCTTTCCTATTTATTGATGAATTGAAGAGAGAAGTGGCCATAACAAAAGGGAGTATTCGTTCCAAATCATGTACTAGAATAGCACGGAGAAACTTCAACTTTTGAGAAGAATTATTAGGAATATAGCCAACTTAGTGTTTACCCCTTGAAATGAGCTCCGTCCTATTTTCTTTAGGCATATTTGCCATGGGTCTCAAAGCCTGGATTAACTGGACACTTTCGCATTGTTAGATTATCTACTGTTTGTGTTCGACTGACAGATTGTCGAACTTATTCACGCATGCGTCCTTTTTCTTTCTCCTTGCTTGGTTTCGAACGGAATTTCGGCCTCAGTGTTTGCTCAGAATCACGAAAGGAAGCCGAAAGGTTTGCAAATGCGTCGTTGATGTAACAAAGCTGATGTGAAGGAAACCAATGTCCAAGCTTTAAAGAGTTTTCCAAATACACGAAATGCTGCTGGAAAGTTCCGCACATTCCAACAGTTCTTCATATTGTACATGGATTATAGCCAAAATACTGTAAGAGATTTGATAGACGTATACCATGTCATGATTATTGGACTATATAACGTAACTTAAAGGCAAAACAGTCTTGGGATGTTTCCTCATGGAAGAACATTTTAGAGGAGAAGGCAAACGAGTTTGCGATATCAAACGACAGAACGATATGTTGACGCAGTCATTAAAACATACCATGCTAAAAAATTCAATTCAATTCAGTTCAATCTATTTAAACTGAAAAACGAAACATGTATCTGGAATTGCAAAAATCATTGCCAAGTTACATGCAAATACACGAATTATGAATGCCTTTTTAGGATCCTTAACGGAAACCAAAACCCGAAGAAAAATGAGAACTGAGTGAAAACAGCTGCAACATTAGTAGAACACAGATCAGTGAAAATGTGAGGAAAATCGGACAATCGATGCAAAAGTTGTGAATTTTTAAAGCATTTGGTGTCGGAACCCCTGGATAAGGAGACTACAAGAGGTTACGACGTCATGTGTGGACAACAATATAAAGAAAATATAAATTCAATTCAATTCATTTATTTTTCATTCTTCTTTTTTCAACAAAACATAACGCATAATATATTTGGAATTACATCATAAACATAAACATTCGACTTTGTAAAAGATAAATGATACAAATAAACAAAAGAATGCATACTGGCAAAAACTGGCAAGTTATGCTTCAGTTGAGGAAAAAGAAAGAACTGAGAGGTCCACTAAAAAGCAAGCTTGTATGTTGTGAACCACTCAAAAAATGAACAAACTTATGAATTACTTATTTACAAATACTTATCACAGTTATGATTTACGACAGAACGGAACGAGACAGGAGAAATACAAAAGACATGACACGACTTGACAAAAAAGACGGAAAGAATGGGTAGAGAGAAAGGAAAAGAAAAAAAGAGAAAGAGAATAAGAGAATGCCTACACGCTGAACTAGGGAAATGGAACAGGGGGTGATTGAGAATGTGCTTCAGAGGGCTGGTACTGCACGCAGCTGTGCAGGGATTTAATGGCTATTGCATTATAATCCACGCAATCCATTACGTAATAATGAAGTCAGTAAACGAAAGATTGGTGGATGGATGATGAACCCTGAGGTTGATGAGATCTAACTAATGACGAAATATATCAAAGAGGATTTAACAGAAATGATTTCAACTTGCGCTTAAAAGAATGGAAAGAAGGGGAATTTTTTATTTCACAGCTTAATGAATTCCAAAATCTAGGACCGGTGTATGTATATAAATGTACTCTGAGCTAATAAAGTTCTCAGGAGGGGCAAATGAAACTCATTAGATTGTCTAGTCGGATAATTATGAAAAGACTGATTCCGTGGAAACATTGAATTGAAAATACTGGGGAGTGCATTTGCATTGTAATTAAAGGGAATTTTTAAAAAAATCATCTTTTTTAGCATAGGGCCTAATGAAAGAGCACTTGACAAACCGCTTTCAGTAAGCAGGGGGAATAATTACTACCCTTAACATCATTATGTCGGTATGAAGTTGATGGAATTGGTAATTTTCATGAATTTTTTTTTAATTCCCTTTTATTGTTGTCCACACATGACGTCATAACCTCTACTAGTCTTCTCACCCAGCGGTTCCAACACCAAAACTCATAACTCCAACACCAAATTCATTACTTTTACATTGATTGTCCGATTTTCCTCAAACTTTCACTGACGTGTTTTACTTATATTGCTTTCACTTAATCCACGTTTCTTTTGGGGGGTTTGGTTTCCTTTAAGAGGTCATAATAATTTGCGAGTGGGGCCCTACGCAAAATAAAATTAAACATAGCATCTAAACAATGTGATAAGCTGGACTTCATGAAGTTAGACCAGAAACACACAAATACACACACAAACACACCACACCTGCACCCACACCACACAGAAGACACACGACTCTGTGTAGGCTCGCCAATCTACATTAAATCAATGTTTACTGGCTTGAATTGTTTTTGTTAAATAGATATATTTTTTACATTGAACCTTGAACCTAGAGAATGTTGAGTTCATCCAAATATTAACTGGCAGTTGGTTCCACTCTTTAATGCAAGTGCATGGTTAATTCGGAAAGATCAAATGCAGAGAAATATTAGTTCTGAGATCGATGGAGGATGTGTCTTTGACACGTAATGATGTGACTATGAATCTGTGAGTTAAGGGCAAATAAATATTTTAAGTGGCAAGATGGTGGAGAGGATTGGAGTTTAAAGATGTAAATCAAACTGTTAAGTGATACTATTGTATCAAGTGGAAAGGAATAATGGTTTACTCCGCTGTCTGAAGACTGAATTGGTGATAACCCTTTTTATTTTCTTTTGGAATACTTTCAGTTGTTTGATGTGAGTCCTAAGACCCGCTTGTGCGATCATTGACGCTTAGAGAATATTGGGGCAGAACATAATGCAATAAAGGCACGCATATTACATATAGTACTCACGGCATACACTCTCAAAGCGCAGAAGTGTGCATAGTCAGCTGAGATTTTGCGAAAATGATTACCCCCCAAAAAAGAAGAATAGGTTAGTTTAATAGCATTTCTCTATAGGCGAGGATGATATTGAGGTTGTGGGGGCTAGCAATCATTGCTTCAACTGA